>NC_054416.1:37500-40000 GCF_017976425.1 Toxotes jaculatrix | reverse complement strand
CCCGACGATAACTTCAAAGGTGCATATCTCGGGAACGGAAGGTCGTAGAGACATGAAACCACCTTGTACCCCCCTATTTTCGGGTACGGGCTTTCCATTGGTACCACCCTCGAGCCTGTACAACGTTCGAGTCCGGAGATATGGCCGAAATAAAGTTTGTTTTTCCTGTATCTCCGGACAGGAAGGTCGTAGAGAGTCGTGGGTGGTACCGTTGGATGCAGAATGGTCGAATTATATTAGACGAACGTGGTTTCCAAGTGTCTAGGATGTACGGTTCGGGAGTTATTCAAGAAAAACGCTCGTCCAATCAGATCGCAGCATGCGAACCTGAGTGGAAAAATGACTAAGTGTCACAGCCGAAAAACTTCCTCCAGAAAGTAGTTAGGAGCACGTTTCAGACCATTTGGAGTCGATTGGTAGTGATTTTGCGAGATGTTTTTTCAAAATCATATATGGAGATAGGGTTAGGGTTAGGGGTTAGGGGTTAGGGTTAGGGACATGGGTCAAGACCTGTTAGGGTTAGGGTTAGGGTTAGGGTTAAGGGGATGAAAACCACCTATCGTCGCCCCCGACGAGGGTTAGGGTTAGGGTTAGGGTTAGGTTAAGGGGATGAAAACCACCTATCGTCGCCCCCGACGATAACTTCAAAGGTGCATATCTCGGGAACGGAAGGTCGTAGAGACATGAAACCACCTTGTACCCCCCTATTTTCGGGTACGGGCTTTCCATTGGTACCACCCTCGAGCCTGTACAACGTTCGAGTCCGGAGATATGGCCGAAATAAAGTTTGTTTTTCCTGTATCTCCGGACAGGAAGGTCGTAGAGAGTCGTGGGTGGTACCGTTGGATGCAGAATGGTCGAATTATATTAGACGAACGTGGTTTCCAAGTGTCTAGGATGTACGGTTCGGGAGTTATTCAAGAAAAACGCTCGTCCAATCAGATCGCAGCATGCGAACCTGAGTGGAAAAATGACTAAGTGTCACAGCCGAAAAACTTCCTCCAGAAAGTAGTTAGGAGCACGTTTCAGACCATTTGGAGTCGATTGGTAGTGATTTTGCGAGATGTTTTTTCAAAATCATATATGGAGATAGGGTTAGGGTTAGGGGTTAGGGGTTAGGGGTTAGGGTTAGGGACATGGGTCAAGACCTGTTAGGGTTAGGGTTAGGGTTAGGGTTAAGGGGATGAAAACCACCTATCGTCGCCCCCGACGAGGGTTAGGGTTAGGGTTAGGGTTAGGTTAAGGGGATGAAAAGGGTTAGGGTTAGGGTTAGGTTAAGGGGATGAAAGGGTTAGGGTTAGGGTTAGGGTTAGGGTTAGGGTTAGGGTTAGGGGTTAGGGTTAGGGTTAGGGTTAGGGTTAGGGGATGAAAACCACCTATCGTCGCCCCCGACGATAACTTCAAAGGTGCATATCTCGGGAACGGAAGGTCGTAGAGACATGAAACCACCTTGTACCCCCCTATTTTCGGGTACGGGCTTTCCATTGGTACCACCCTCGAGCCTGTACAACGTTCGAGTCCGGAGATATGGCCGAAATAAAGTTTGTTTTTCCTGTATCTCCGGACAGGAAGGTCGTAGAGAGTCGTGGGTGGTACCGTTGGATGCAGAATGGTCGAATTATATTAGACGAACGTGGTTTCCAAGTGTCTAGGATGTACGGTTCGGGAGTTATTCAAGAAAAACGCTCGTCCAATCAGATCGCAGCATGCGAACCTGAGTGGAAAAATGACTAAGTGTCACAGCCGAAAAACTTCCTCCAGAAAGTAGTTAGGAGCACGTTTCAGACCATTTGGAGTCGATTGGTAGTGATTTTGCGAGATGTTTTTTCAAAATCATATATGGAGATAGGGTTAGGGTTAGGGGTTAGGGGTTAGGGTTAGGGACATGGGTCAAGACCTGTTAGGGTTAGGGTTAGGGTTAGGGTTAAGGGGATGAAAACCACCTATCGTCGCCCCCGACGAGGGTTAGGGTTAGGGTTAGGGTTAGGTTAAGGGGATGAAAAGGGTTAGGGTTAGGGTTAGGTTAAGGGGATGAAAGGGTTAGGGTTAGGGTTAGGGTTAGGGTTAGGGTTAGGGTTAGGGTTAGGGTTAGGGGGTTAGGGTTAGGGGTTAGGGTTAGGGTTAGGGTTAGGGTTAGGGTTAGGGTTAGGGTTAGGGTTAGGGTTAGGGGATGAAAACCACCTATCGTCGCCCCCGACGATAACTTCAAAGGTGCATATCTCGGGAACGGAAGGTCGTAGAGACATGAAACCACCTTGTACCCCCCTATTTTCGGGTACGGGCTTTCCATTGGTACCACCCTCGAGCCTGTACAACGTTCGAGTCCGGAGATATGGCCGAAATAAAGTTTGTTTTTCCTGTATCTCCGGACAGGAAGGTCGTAGAGAGTCGTGGGTGGTACCGTTGGATGCAGAATGGTCGAATTATATTAGACGAACGTGGTTTCCAAGTGTCTAGGATGTACGGTTCGGGAGTTATTCAAGAAAAACGCTCGTCCAAT
>NC_054415.1:17224749-17227249 GCF_017976425.1 Toxotes jaculatrix | reverse complement strand
ACTTGGAAACCACGTTCGTCTAATATAATTCGACCATTCTGCATCCAACGGTACCACCCACGACTCTCTACGACCTTCCTGTCCGGAGATACAGGAAAAACAAACTTTATTTCGCCCATATCTCCGGACTCGAACGTTGTACAGGCTCGAGGGTGGTACCAATGGAAAGCCCGTACCCGAAAATAGGGGGGTACAAGGTGGTTTCATGTCTCTACGACCTTCCGTTCCCGAGATATGCACCTTTGAAGTTATCGTCGGGGGCGACGATAGGTGGTTTTCATCCCCTTAACCTAACCCTAACCCTAACCCTAACCCTAACCCTAACCCTAACCCCTAACCCTAACCCTAACCCTAACCCTAACCCTAACCCCTAACCCCTAACCCTAACCCTAACCCTAACCCTAACCCTAACCCTAACCCCTAACCCTAACCCTAACCCTAACCCCTAACCCTAACCCTTCTTTCCTAGCCCTGATCCTTTTCTTTTCCTAACCTTAACATCTTCCCTTTTCCCAGCCCTAACCATAACCATTCCCTTAAACCTAGCTTTTCCTTTTTATTTTATTATTTATTTATGTACAATTTAAGTCTAAAAATATTATTTATTTATTTTATAGGCAAATGAGCAAAAGTCCAGACTTGTTTCATTTCATTTAAAGTAAAAAAGTAGTTAAAACACTTTAAATTTAGGATTTATAGTTGAAAAACCTTTAAAAACCATCAAAAAACCATTAAAAAACATTAAAAAACCATTTAAAAACCATTTAAAAACCTAAAAAAACATAACAAAAACATATAAAAACATAAAAAAGAATCTTAATTCAGTTGTTTAATAATTTATTTAATTTCAATTGAATTTAAGTTAAATTATTATTAAAACTAAGTTAAAATCCTAAAAAATATAAAGAAATAAAGTTTACATTTAAAAAACATTCATTTTCTATTACATAGGGTTAAATATTCATGGTTTAAATGCATTAAAAAGGAAAACTAAAAAAAACCGATTACAAATAGAACTTGCCTGGACTTGTTTAAAAGGAACTCCTCCTACCTTATAAATAGAGGATCGTCACTTCCCTCTCATTCTCTGCCTGGTCAGCGACGAGTCAACATCTCTGCAGACTGCCAGCACAGATTTTGATTGTTTTTTACGTGCCCTTCGCCTGAGGAAGACCTTTTCAGGTCGAAACGTAGCGGTTTAGGGCACACATTGTTTTATTTCATTTAATTTAAAAAAAATAAAAAAATAAAAAAATAAAAAAATAATTTAATTTAAAAACAGGTTTATTTTATTGTTTTGATTTAAAAACTTAGTTTTTTAGTTCATACATCCTAGTTTTTATTTTTTATTTTTTATTTTTTCTGTATTTTTTTATTTTTTTATTTTTCTAAAAACAATTTCAGTTACTTTTAAGTTAAAAAATATATATAAAAAAAACAACAACTAAGGCCAATCCAACCACCCTCATCATGGGTTATCCTCCCGATGAGGGTGAGTGGGTCATGGTACGGTACGGGGGAAAGCGTGGTCGACCCCGTGACCGTACCTTCAACAATGGACCGCGGACTCGGGGGTATGGGGGCTACTGGGGGAAGGACCGTGCACTTCCTGTCCCCCGCACAGTTGGGGGACAGGTTTTGAACCATGTCCCTAACCCTAACCCTTCAAAAAAGAAGGGAAGGACTCAGGTCCCCACACCTAACCCTAACCCTAACCCTAACACAACTAAAGATTCCATTATTATGTCATTAGTCATTTTCATGTTGATGGCTACTTATTGCATGTAGATCTCCATATATGATTTTGAAAAAACATCTCGCAAAATCACTACCAATCGACTCCAAATGGTCTGAAACGTGCTCCTAACTACTTTCTGGAGGAAGTTTTTCGGCTGTGACACTTAGTCATTTTTCCACTCAGGTTCGCATGCTGCGATCTGATTGGACGAGCGTTTTTCTTGAATAACTCCCGAACCGTACATCCTAGACACTTGGAAACCACGTTCGTCTAATATAATTCGACCATTCTGCATCCAACGGTACCACCCACGACTCTCTACGACCTTCCTGTCCGGAGATACAGGAAAAACAAACTTTATTTCGGCCATATCTCCGGACTCGAACGTTGTACAGGCTCGAGGGTGGTACCAATGGAAAGCCCGTACCCGAAAATAGGGGGGTACAAGGTGGTTTCGTGTCTCTACGACCTTCCGTTCCCGAGATATGCACCTTTGACGTTATCGTCGGGGGCGACGATAGGTGGTTTTCATCCCCTTAACCCTAACCCTAACCCTAACCCCTAACCCTAACCCCTAACCCTAACCCTAACCCTAACCCTAACCCTAACAGACCGCGGACTCGAGGGTATGGGGGCTACTGGGGGAAGGACCGTGCACTTCCTGCCCCCCGCACAGTTGGGGGACAGGCTTTGAACCATGTCCCTAACCCTAACCCTAACCCCTAACTCTAACCCTAACCCATATATGATTTTGAAAAAACA
>NC_054415.1:17197249-17217249 GCF_017976425.1 Toxotes jaculatrix | reverse complement strand
ATGTAAAACTAAGTGAGTGTGAATGTAAACCTAAATGTAGATGTAACCTATGCTAAGAGCTAATTGTGGCTAATTTTTTGAAACCATAGCAAATATGCTAACTAACTAAAACCAAATAAGGGAAGCTAAACTAAACTAAATTAAAACTAAACAAAGTATAAGTTAAATGAAACTATATTAAAACTAAACTAAGGAAAGCTAAGATTTGGCTAATGTTTTAAACCGGGGGCCACTTATAGGGTGGTGGCCAGGACCTAGGGAAGGACCGTGCACCTTCCATTCCCTTAGGGGAGTGGCTTCAGACACCCACACCTAACCAGCCAGTGCCTCCCTAGTGTCCTGGTCACTGCCCTGGACCCCCGACCCCAGTTTTCTAACCCTAACCTTAACCACACCCTAAAGAAAAGAAAACCCTAGTTGGTATGCCTAACCCTAACCCTAACCCTAGCTTTACTCTAACCCTGGACCTTCTGGAGGATACGCTAAATAAATAAATAAAGAAAGAAAGAAGCCAAAATAAAACAAAGCCAAAATAATACCCCAAAGCAAAAATAAATGGGAAGAGCAAAATCCAAAACAAGGTAGAGGTAAATGAAGGTAGAGTTTGGCTAAGGCAAAGTAATGGGGAGGGTGAATTGGAAAGAGAAAAAACTTAAGAGGGATTTAAAACCAAAATTGGATAAAACAGAAGTGGAAAAAGAGGTAGAGTCTGGGGAACACAAAACAATATAAATTGGACAAGGGAAATTAGTTGAAGGGAAGCCACAGAGCGAAGCAGAAGCAAGACAGAGTGCAAGAGAGCAAGATAGAGTAAAAGGGGAAAACACAAAGAGGGGAAAAGGTGCCGGGGCCTGAGGAAGGCCTAATATGGCCGAAACGTTGCCCCTAGGCACCTATAAACAAAAATAAACAAAAACAAAACAAAGAGTAAAGGGCAAGTACGCCAATTAATGAAACCAAGTGAAGGGATGTAAAACCAAGTGTGTGAATGTAAAACTAAGTGAGTGTGAATGTAAACCTAAATGTAGATGTAACCTATGCTAAGAGCTAATTGTGGCTAATTTTTTGAAACCATAGCAAATATGCTAACTAACTAAAACCAAATAAGGGAAGCTAAACTAAACTAAATTAAAACTAAACAAAGTATAAGTTAAATGAAACTATATTAAAACTAAACTAAGGAAAGCTAAGATTTGGCTAATGTTTTAAACCGGGGGCCACTTATAGGGTGGTGGCCAGGACCTAGGGAAGGACCGTGCACCTTCCATTCCCTTAGGGGAGTGGCTTCAGACACCCACACCTAACCAGCCAGTGCCTCCCTAGTGTCCTGGTCACTGCCCTGGACCCCCGACCCCAGTTTTCTAACCCTAACCTTAACCACACCCTAAAGAAAAGAAAACCCTAGTTGGTATGCCTAACCCTAACCCTAACCCTAGCTTTACTCTAACCCTGGACCTTCTGGAGGATACGCTAAATAAATAAATAAAGAAAGAAAGAAGCCAAAATAAAACAAAGCCAAAATAATACCCCAAAGCAAAAATAAATGGGAAGAGCAAAATCCAAAACAAGGTAGAGGTAAATGAAGGTAGAGTTTGGCTAAGGCAAAGTAATGGGGAGGGTGAATTGGAAAGAGAAAAAACTTAAGAGGGATTTAAAACCAAAATTGGATAAAACAGAAGTGGAAAAAGAGGTAGAGTCTGGGGAACACAAAACAATATAAATTGGACAAGGGAAATTAGTTGAAGGGAAGCCACAGAGCGAAGCAGAAGCAAGACAGAGTGCAAGAGAGCAAGATAGAGTAAAAGGGGAAAACACAAAGAGGGGAAAAGGTGCCGGGGCCTGAGGAAGGCCTAATATGGCCGAAACGTTGCCCCTAGGCACCTATAAACAAAAATAAACAAAAACAAAACAAAGAGTAAAGGGCAAGTACGCCAATTAATGAAACCAAGTGAAGGGATGTAAAACCAAGTGTGTGAATGTAAAACTAAGTGAGTGTGAATGTAAACCTAAATGTAGATGTAACCTATGCTAAGAGCTAATTGTGGCTAATTTTTTGAAACCATAGCAAATATGCTAACTAACTAAAACCAAATAAGGGAAGCTAAACTAAACTAAATTAAAACTAAACAAAGTATAAGTTAAATGAAACTATATTAAAACTAAACTAAGGAAAGCTAAGATTTGGCTAATGTTTTAAACCGGGGGCCACTTATAGGGTGGTGGCCAGGACCTAGGGAAGGACCGTGCACCTTCCATTCCCTTAGGGGAGTGGCTTCAGACACCCACACCTAACCAGCCAGTGCCTCCCTAGTGTCCTGGTCACTGCCCTGGACCCCCGACCCCAGTTTTCTAACCCTAACCTTAACCACACCCTAAAGAAAAGAAAACCCTAGTTGGTATGCCTAACCCTAACCCTAACCCTAGCTTTACTCTAACCCTGGACCTTCTGGAGGATACGCTAAATAAATAAATAAAGAAAGAAAGAAGCCAAAATAAAACAAAGCCAAAATAATACCCCAAAGCAAAAATAAATGGGAAGAGCAAAATCCAAAACAAGGTAGAGGTAAATGAAGGTAGAGTTTGGCTAAGGCAAAGTAATGGGGAGGGTGAATTGGAAAGAGAAAAAACTTAAGAGGGATTTAAAACCAAAATTGGATAAAACAGAAGTGGAAAAAGAGGTAGAGTCTGGGGAACACAAAACAATATAAATTGGACAAGGGAAATTAGTTGAAGGGAAGCCACAGAGCGAAGCAGAAGCAAGACAGAGTGCAAGAGAGCAAGATAGAGTAAAAGGGGAAAACACAAAGAGGGGAAAAGGTGCCGGGGCCTGAGGAAGGCCTAATATGGCCGAAACGTTGCCCCTAGGCACCTATAAACAAAAATAAACAAAAACAAAACAAAGAGTAAAGGGCAAGTACGCCAATTAATGAAACCAAGTGAAGGGATGTAAAACCAAGTGTGTGAATGTAAAACTAAGTGAGTGTGAATGTAAACCTAAATGTAGATGTAACCTATGCTAAGAGCTAATTGTGGCTAATTTTTTGAAACCATAGCAAATATGCTAACTAACTAAAACCAAATAAGGGAAGCTAAACTAAACTAAATTAAAACTAAACAAAGTATAAGTTAAATGAAACTATATTAAAACTAAACTAAGGAAAGCTAAGATTTGGCTAATGTTTTAAACCGGGGGCCACTTATAGGGTGGTGGCCAGGACCTAGGGAAGGACCGTGCACCTTCCATTCCCTTAGGGGAGTGGCTTCAGACACCCACACCTAACCAGCCAGTGCCTCCCTAGTGTCCTGGTCACTGCCCTGGACCCCCGACCCCAGTTTTCTAACCCTAACCTTAACCACACCCTAAAGAAAAGAAAACCCTAGTTGGTATGCCTAACCCTAACCCTAACCCTAGCTTTACTCTAACCCTGGACCTTCTGGAGGATACGCTAAATAAATAAATAAAGAAAGAAAGAAGCCAAAATAAAACAAAGCCAAAATAATACCCCAAAGCAAAAATAAATGGGAAGAGCAAAATCCAAAACAAGGTAGAGGTAAATGAAGGTAGAGTTTGGCTAAGGCAAAGTAATGGGGAGGGTGAATTGGAAAGAGAAAAAACTTAAGAGGGATTTAAAACCAAAATTGGATAAAACAGAAGTGGAAAAAGAGGTAGAGTCTGGGGAACACAAAACAATATAAATTGGACAAGGGAAATTAGTTGAAGGGAAGCCACAGAGCGAAGCAGAAGCAAGACAGAGTGCAAGAGAGCAAGATAGAGTAAAAGGGGAAAACACAAAGAGGGGAAAAGGTGCCGGGGCCTGAGGAAGGCCTAATATGGCCGAAACGTTGCCCCTAGGCACCTATAAACAAAAATAAACAAAAACAAAACAAAGAGTAAAGGGCAAGTACGCCAATTAATGAAACCAAGTGAAGGGATGTAAAACCAAGTGTGTGAATGTAAAACTAAGTGAGTGTGAATGTAAACCTAAATGTAGATGTAACCTATGCTAAGAGCTAATTGTGGCTAATTTTTTGAAACCATAGCAAATATGCTAACTAACTAAAACCAAATAAGGGAAGCTAAACTAAACTAAATTAAAACTAAACAAAGTATAAGTTAAATGAAACTATATTAAAACTAAACTAAGGAAAGCTAAGATTTGGCTAATGTTTTAAACCGGGGGCCACTTATAGGGTGGTGGCCAGGACCTAGGGAAGGACCGTGCACCTTCCATTCCCTTAGGGGAGTGGCTTCAGACACCCACACCTAACCCTAACCCTAACCCTAACCCTAACCCTAACCCTAACCCTAACCCTAACCCTAACCCTAACCCTAAAAACCAAATAAGGTGAAATCCAAATAGAAGGCTTGGTGCTTAGAGTTACATTAAGGGACAAAGTACAGGGAAGGGAAATTGGAATTAAGAAAAAACTAAAGAGGATTTTAAACCAAATTGGAAAAACTAAAGGGAGAGACAACAAGGGGATATAAAAGCATAGTTAGTGAACGCAAATTGGCAGAACGAATTGGACACAGACGAAGAAGGTGCTAGGGCCTGAGGAAGGCTAATTACAGCCGAAACGTTGCCCGTAAGCACCACTAAATTAGCTAAACCTAAATTAAGAACTAAATTAAAACTAAATTAAGTGCCAGATTGAAGCAAAAGAAATAGAAAACAGCCAAGTAGGTTGTGAAGGCCAAATGGGCAAAAGAAATCAGCCAAGTAGGTTGAACAAGCCAAATAAAGGACAGAAGTAAGCTGGAAGCCAAGTAGGCTGAAGCTGAAAGAAGAAACTAAGCTAAATACTGGCTAATTTTTGGAAAGTGCTAACTATAGCTAACTAAAACAAACACTAAGCTAAATAAGGCTAATTTTTGGAAAAGCTAACTTAGCTAACAAAAACAAACTAAGCTTAAATAAAAGTAAAAAACTAAAGCTAAGATATGGCTATTTTTTTTGGGCTCCAGGGTGGCAGTGCTCTCCAGAGTCGAAGGACCGTGCATTCTCCACTCTTCTGAGTGACTCAGTGAGGGTGGTTCAGTCCCCCAACCTAACTCGCCAGTGCCTCCTCTGGTAGAAGCGCTGCCACCCTGGAGCCCCTAACCTTAACCCCTACCCTCCCCTTTACCCTAACCTTAACCCCTAGTTGGGCATGTTAACCCTAACCCTAACCCTAACCCTAGTCTAACCCTAACCCTAACCCTTCGATGGACACTAATATAAAAACCAAATAAGGTGAAATCCAAATAGAAGGCTTGGTGCTTAGAGTTACATTAAGGGACAAAGTACAGGGAAGGGAAATTGGAATTAAGAAAAAACTAAAGAGGATTTTAAACCAAATTGGAAAAACTAAAGGGAGAGACAACAAGGGGATATAAAAGCATAGTTAGTGAACGCAAATTGGCAGAACGAATTGGACACAGACGAAGAAGGTGCTAGGGCCTGAGGAAGGCTAATTACAGCCGAAACGTTGCCCGTAAGCACCACTAAATTAGCTAAACCTAAATTAAGAACTAAATTAAAACTAAATTAAGTGCCAGATTGAAGCAAAAGAAATAGAAAACAGCCAAGTAGGTTGTGAAGGCCAAATGGGCAAAAGAAATCAGCCAAGTAGGTTGAACAAGCCAAATAAAGGACAGAAGTAAGCTGGAAGCCAAGTAGGCTGAAGCTGAAAGAAGAAACTAAGCTAAATACTGGCTAATTTTTGGAAAGTGCTAACTATAGCTAACTAAAACAAACACTAAGCTAAATAAGGCTAATTTTTGGAAAAGCTAACTTAGCTAACAAAAACAAACTAAGCTTAAATAAAAGTAAAAAACTAAAGCTAAGATATGGCTATTTTTTTTGGGCTCCAGGGTGGCAGTGCTCTCCAGAGTCGAAGGACCGTGCATTCTCCACTCTTCTGAGTGACTCAGTGAGGGTGGTTCAGTCCCCCAACCTAACTCGCCAGTGCCTCCTCTGGTAGAAGCGCTGCCACCCTGGAGCCCCTAACCTTAACCCCTACCCTCCCCTTTACCCTAACCTTAACCCCTAGTTGGGCATGTTAACCCTAACCCTAACCCTAACCCTAGTCTAACCCTAACCCTAACCCTTCGATGGACACTAATATAAAAACCAAATAAGGTGAAATCCAAATAGAAGGCTTGGTGCTTAGAGTTACATTAAGGGACAAAGTACAGGGAAGGGAAATTGGAATTAAGAAAAAACTAAAGAGGATTTTAAACCAAATTGGAAAAACTAAAGGGAGAGACAACAAGGGGATATAAAAGCATAGTTAGTGAACGCAAATTGGCAGAACGAATTGGACACAGACGAAGAAGGTGCTAGGGCCTGAGGAAGGCTAATTACAGCCGAAACGTTGCCCGTAAGCACCACTAAATTAGCTAAACCTAAATTAAGAACTAAATTAAAACTAAATTAAGTGCCAGATTGAAGCAAAAGAAATAGAAAACAGCCAAGTAGGTTGTGAAGGCCAAATGGGCAAAAGAAATCAGCCAAGTAGGTTGAACAAGCCAAATAAAGGACAGAAGTAAGCTGGAAGCCAAGTAGGCTGAAGCTGAAAGAAGAAACTAAGCTAAATACTGGCTAATTTTTGGAAAGTGCTAACTATAGCTAACTAAAACAAACACTAAGCTAAATAAGGCTAATTTTTGGAAAAGCTAACTTAGCTAACAAAAACAAACTAAGCTTAAATAAAAGTAAAAAACTAAAGCTAAGATATGGCTATTTTTTTTGGGCTCCAGGGTGGCAGTGCTCTCCAGAGTCGAAGGACCGTGCATTCTCCACTCTTCTGAGTGACTCAGTGAGGGTGGTTCAGTCCCCCAACCTAACTCGCCAGTGCCTCCTCTGGTAGAAGCGCTGCCACCCTGGAGCCCCTAACCTTAACCCCTACCCTCCCCTTTACCCTAACCTTAACCCCTAGTTGGGCATGTTAACCCTAACCCTAACCCTAACCCTAGTCTAACCCTAACCCTAACCCTTCGATGGACACTAATATAAAAACCAAATAAGGTGAAATCCAAATAGAAGGCTTGGTGCTTAGAGTTACATTAAGGGACAAAGTACAGGGAAGGGAAATTGGAATTAAGAAAAAACTAAAGAGGATTTTAAACCAAATTGGAAAAACTAAAGGGAGAGACAACAAGGGGATATAAAAGCATAGTTAGTGAACGCAAATTGGCAGAACGAATTGGACACAGACGAAGAAGGTGCTAGGGCCTGAGGAAGGCTAATTACAGCCGAAACGTTGCCCGTAAGCACCACTAAATTAGCTAAACCTAAATTAAGAACTAAATTAAAACTAAATTAAGTGCCAGATTGAAGCAAAAGAAATAGAAAACAGCCAAGTAGGTTGTGAAGGCCAAATGGGCAAAAGAAATCAGCCAAGTAGGTTGAACAAGCCAAATAAAGGACAGAAGTAAGCTGGAAGCCAAGTAGGCTGAAGCTGAAAGAAGAAACTAAGCTAAATACTGGCTAATTTTTGGAAAGTGCTAACTATAGCTAACTAAAACAAACACTAAGCTAAATAAGGCTAATTTTTGGAAAAGCTAACTTAGCTAACAAAAACAAACTAAGCTTAAATAAAAGTAAAAAACTAAAGCTAAGATATGGCTATTTTTTTTGGGCTCCAGGGTGGCAGTGCTCTCCAGAGTCGAAGGACCGTGCATTCTCCACTCTTCTGAGTGACTCAGTGAGGGTGGTTCAGTCCCCCAACCTAACTCGCCAGTGCCTCCTCTGGTAGAAGCGCTGCCACCCTGGAGCCCCTAACCTTAACCCCTACCCTCCCCTTTACCCTAACCTTAACCCCTAGTTGGGCATGTTAACCCTAACCCTAACCCTAACCCTAGTCTAACCCTAACCCTAACCCTTCGATGGACACTAATATAAAAACCAAATAAGGTGAAATCCAAATAGAAGGCTTGGTGCTTAGAGTTACATTAAGGGACAAAGTACAGGGAAGGGAAATTGGAATTAAGAAAAAACTAAAGAGGATTTTAAACCAAATTGGAAAAACTAAAGGGAGAGACAACAAGGGGATATAAAAGCATAGTTAGTGAACGCAAATTGGCAGAACGAATTGGACACAGACGAAGAAGGTGCTAGGGCCTGAGGAAGGCTAATTACAGCCGAAACGTTGCCCGTAAGCACCACTAAATTAGCTAAACCTAAATTAAGAACTAAATTAAAACTAAATTAAGTGCCAGATTGAAGCAAAAGAAATAGAAAACAGCCAAGTAGGTTGTGAAGGCCAAATGGGCAAAAGAAATCAGCCAAGTAGGTTGAACAAGCCAAATAAAGGACAGAAGTAAGCTGGAAGCCAAGTAGGCTGAAGCTGAAAGAAGAAACTAAGCTAAATACTGGCTAATTTTTGGAAAGTGCTAACTATAGCTAACTAAAACAAACACTAAGCTAAATAAGGCTAATTTTTGGAAAAGCTAACTTAGCTAACAAAAACAAACTAAGCTTAAATAAAAGTAAAAAACTAAAGCTAAGATATGGCTATTTTTTTTGGGCTCCAGGGTGGCAGTGCTCTCCAGAGTCGAAGGACCGTGCATTCTCCACTCTTCTGAGTGACTCAGTGAGGGTGGTTCAGTCCCCCAACCTAACCCTAACCCTAACCCTAACCCTAACCCTAACCCTAACCCTAACCCTAACCCTAACCCTAACCCTAACCCTAACCCTAACCCCTAACCCCTAACCCTAACCCCTAACCCTAACCCTAACCCTAACCCTAACCCCCAACCTAACTCGCCAGTGCCTCCTCTGGTAGAAGCGCTGCCACCCTGGAGCCCCTAACCTTAACCCCTACCCTCCCCTTTACCCTAACCTTAACCCCTAGTTGGGCATGTTAACCCTAACCCTAACCCTAACCCTAGTCTAACCCTAACCCTAACCCTTCGATGGACACTAATATAAAAACCAAATAAGGTGAAATCCAAATAGAAGGCTTGGTGCTTAGAGTTACATTAAGGGACAAAGTACAGGGAAGGGAAATTGGAATTAAGAAAAAACTAAAGAGGATTTTAAACCAAATTGGAAAAACTAAAGGGAGAGACAACAAGGGGATATAAAAGCATAGTTAGTGAACGCAAATTGGCAGAACGAATTGGACACAGACGAAGAAGGTGCTAGGGCCTGAGGAAGGCTAATTACAGCCGAAACGTTGCCCGTAAGCACCACTAAATTAGCTAAACCTAAATTAAGAACTAAATTAAAACTAAATTAAGTGCCAGATTGAAGCAAAAGAAATAGAAAACAGCCAAGTAGGTTGTGAAGGCCAAATGGGCAAAAGAAATCAGCCAAGTAGGTTGAACAAGCCAAATAAAGGACAGAAGTAAGCTGGAAGCCAAGTAGGCTGAAGCTGAAAGAAGAAACTAAGCTAAATACTGGCTAATTTTTGGAAAGTGCTAACTATAGCTAACTAAAACAAACACTAAGCTAAATAAGGCTAATTTTTGGAAAAGCTAACTTAGCGAACAAAAACAAACTAAGCTTAAATAAAAGTAAAAAACTAAAGCTAAGATATGGCTATTTTTTTTGGGCTCCAGGGTGGCAGTGCTCTCCAGAGTCGAAGGACCGTGCATTCTCCACTCTTCTGAGTGACTCAGTGAGGGTGGTTCAGTCCCCCAACCTAACTCGCCAGTGCCTCCTCTGGTAGAAGCGCTGCCACCCTGGAGCCCCTAACCTTAACCCCTACCCTCCCCTTTACCCTAACCTTAACCCCTAGTTGGGCATGTTAACCCTAACCCTAACCCTAACCCTAGTCTAACCCTAACCCTAACCCTTCGATGGACACTAATATAAAAACCAAATAAGGTGAAATCCAAATAGAAGGCTTGGTGCTTAGAGTTACATTAAGGGACAAAGTACAGGGAAGGGAAATTGGAATTAAGAAAAAACTAAAGAGGATTTTAAACCAAATTGGAAAAACTAAAGGGAGAGACAACAAGGGGATATAAAAGCATAGTTAGTGAACGCAAATTGGCAGAACGAATTGGACACAGACGAAGAAGGTGCTAGGGCCTGAGGAAGGCTAATTACAGCCGAAACGTTGCCCGTAAGCACCACTAAATTAGCTAAACCTAAATTAAGAACTAAATTAAAACTAAATTAAGTGCCAGATTGAAGCAAAAGAAATAGAAAACAGCCAAGTAGGTTGTGAAGGCCAAATGGGCAAAAGAAATCAGCCAAGTAGGTTGAACAAGCCAAATAAAGGACAGAAGTAAGCTGGAAGCCAAGTAGGCTGAAGCTGAAAGAAGAAACTAAGCTAAATACTGGCTAATTTTTGGAAAGTGCTAACTATAGCTAACTAAAACAAACACTAAGCTAAATAAGGCTAATTTTTGGAAAAGCTAACTTAGCGAACAAAAACAAACTAAGCTTAAATAAAAGTAAAAAACTAAAGCTAAGATATGGCTATTTTTTTTGGGCTCCAGGGTGGCAGTGCTCTCCAGAGTCGAAGGACCGTGCATTCTCCACTCTTCTGAGTGACTCAGTGAGGGTGGTTCAGTCCCCCAACCTAACTCGCCAGTGCCTCCTCTGGTAGAAGCGCTGCCACCCTGGAGCCCCTAACCTTAACCCCTACCCTCCCCTTTACCCTAACCTTAACCCCTAGTTGGGCATGTTAACCCTAACCCTAACCCTAACCCTAGTCTAACCCTAACCCTAACCCTTCGATGGACACTAATATAAAAACCAAATAAGGTGAAATCCAAATAGAAGGCTTGGTGCTTAGAGTTACATTAAGGGACAAAGTACAGGGAAGGGAAATTGGAATTAAGAAAAAACTAAAGAGGATTTTAAACCAAATTGGAAAAACTAAAGGGAGAGACAACAAGGGGATATAAAAGCATAGTTAGTGAACGCAAATTGGCAGAACGAATTGGACACAGACGAAGAAGGTGCTAGGGCCTGAGGAAGGCTAATTACAGCCGAAACGTTGCCCGTAAGCACCACTAAATTAGCTAAACCTAAATTAAGAACTAAATTAAAACTAAATTAAGTGCCAGATTGAAGCAAAAGAAATAGAAAACAGCCAAGTAGGTTGTGAAGGCCAAATGGGCAAAAGAAATCAGCCAAGTAGGTTGAACAAGCCAAATAAAGGACAGAAGTAAGCTGGAAGCCAAGTAGGCTGAAGCTGAAAGAAGAAACTAAGCTAAATACTGGCTAATTTTTGGAAAGTGCTAACTATAGCTAACTAAAACAAACACTAAGCTAAATAAGGCTAATTTTTGGAAAAGCTAACTTAGCGAACAAAAACAAACTAAGCTTAAATAAAAGTAAAAAACTAAAGCTAAGATATGGCTATTTTTTTTGGGCTCCAGGGTGGCAGTGCTCTCCAGAGTCGAAGGACCGTGCATTCTCCACTCTTCTGAGTGACTCAGTGAGGGTGGTTCAGTCCCCCAACCTAACTCGCCAGTGCCTCCTCTGGTAGAAGCGCTGCCACCCTGGAGCCCCTAACCTTAACCCCTACCCTCCCCTTTACCCTAACCTTAACCCCTAGTTGGGCATGTTAACCCTAACCCTAACCCTAACCCTAGTCTAACCCTAACCCTAACCCTTCGATGGACACTAATATAAAAACCAAATAAGGTGAAATCCAAATAGAAGGCTTGGTGCTTAGAGTTACATTAAGGGACAAAGTACAGGGAAGGGAAATTGGAATTAAGAAAAAACTAAAGAGGATTTTAAACCAAATTGGAAAAACTAAAGGGAGAGACAACAAGGGGATATAAAAGCATAGTTAGTGAACGCAAATTGGCAGAACGAATTGGACACAGACGAAGAAGGTGCTAGGGCCTGAGGAAGGCTAATTACAGCCGAAACGTTGCCCGTAAGCACCACTAAATTAGCTAAACCTAAATTAAGAACTAAATTAAAACTAAATTAAGTGCCAGATTGAAGCAAAAGAAATAGAAAACAGCCAAGTAGGTTGTGAAGGCCAAATGGGCAAAAGAAATCAGCCAAGTAGGTTGAACAAGCCAAATAAAGGACAGAAGTAAGCTGGAAGCCAAGTAGGCTGAAGCTGAAAGAAGAAACTAAGCTAAATACTGGCTAATTTTTGGAAAGTGCTAACTATAGCTAACTAAAACAAACACTAAGCTAAATAAGGCTAATTTTTGGAAAAGCTAACTTAGCGAACAAAAACAAACTAAGCTTAAATAAAAGTAAAAAACTAAAGCTAAGATATGGCTATTTTTTTTGGGCTCCAGGGTGGCAGTGCTCTCCAGAGTCGAAGGACCGTGCATTCTCCACTCTTCTGAGTGACTCAGTGAGGGTGGTTCAGTCCCCCAACCTAACTCGCCAGTGCCTCCTCTGGTAGAAGCGCTGCCACCCTGGAGCCCCTAACCTTAACCCCTACCCTCCCCTTTACCCTAACCTTAACCCCTAGTTGGGCATGTTAACCCTAACCCTAACCCTAACCCTAGTCTAACCCTAACCCTAACCCTTCGATGGACACTAATATAAAAACCAAATAAGGTGAAATCCAAATAGAAGGCTTGGTGCTTAGAGTTACATTAAGGGACAAAGTACAGGGAAGGGAAATTGGAATTAAGAAAAAACTAAAGAGGATTTTAAACCAAATTGGAAAAACTAAAGGGAGAGACAACAAGGGGATATAAAAGCATAGTTAGTGAACGCAAATTGGCAGAACGAATTGGACACAGACGAAGAAGGTGCTAGGGCCTGAGGAAGGCTAATTACAGCCGAAACGTTGCCCGTAAGCACCACTAAATTAGCTAAACCTAAATTAAGAACTAAATTAAAACTAAATTAAGTGCCAGATTGAAGCAAAAGAAATAGAAAACAGCCAAGTAGGTTGTGAAGGCCAAATGGGCAAAAGAAATCAGCCAAGTAGGTTGAACAAGCCAAATAAAGGACAGAAGTAAGCTGGAAGCCAAGTAGGCTGAAGCTGAAAGAAGAAACTAAGCTAAATACTGGCTAATTTTTGGAAAGTGCTAACTATAGCTAACTAAAACAAACACTAAGCTAAATAAGGCTAATTTTTGGAAAAGCTAACTTAGCGAACAAAAACAAACTAAGCTTAAATAAAAGTAAAAAACTAAAGCTAAGATATGGCTATTTTTTTTGGGCTCCAGGGTGGCAGTGCTCTCCAGAGTCGAAGGACCGTGCATTCTCCACTCTTCTGAGTGACTCAGTGAGGGTGGTTCAGTCCCCCAACCTAACTCGCCAGTGCCTCCTCTGGTAGAAGCGCTGCCACCCTGGAGCCCCTAACCTTAACCCCTACCCTCCCCTTTACCCTAACCTTAACCCCTAGTTGGGCATGTTAACCCTAACCCTAACCCTAACCCTAGTCTAACCCTAACCCTAACCCTTCGATGGACACTAATATAAAAACCAAATAAGGTGAAATCCAAATAGAAGGCTTGGTGCTTAGAGTTACATTAAGGGACAAAGTACAGGGAAGGGAAATTGGAATTAAGAAAAAACTAAAGAGGATTTTAAACCAAATTGGAAAAACTAAAGGGAGAGACAACAAGGGGATATAAAAGCATAGTTAGTGAACGCAAATTGGCAGAACGAATTGGACACAGACGAAGAAGGTGCTAGGGCCTGAGGAAGGCTAATTACAGCCGAAACGTTGCCCGTAAGCACCACTAAATTAGCTAAACCTAAATTAAGAACTAAATTAAAACTAAATTAAGTGCCAGATTGAAGCAAAAGAAATAGAAAACAGCCAAGTAGGTTGTGAAGGCCAAATGGGCAAAAGAAATCAGCCAAGTAGGTTGAACAAGCCAAATAAAGGACAGAAGTAAGCTGGAAGCCAAGTAGGCTGAAGCTGAAAGAAGAAACTAAGCTAAATACTGGCTAATTTTTGGAAAGTGCTAACTATAGCTAACTAAAACAAACACTAAGCTAAATAAGGCTAATTTTTGGAAAAGCTAACTTAGCGAACAAAAACAAACTAAGCTTAAATAAAAGTAAAAAACTAAAGCTAAGATATGGCTATTTTTTTTGGGCTCCAGGGTGGCAGTGCTCTCCAGAGTCGAAGGACCGTGCATTCTCCACTCTTCTGAGTGACTCAGTGAGGGTGGTTCAGTCCCCCAACCTAAACCCTAACCCTAACCCTAACCCTAACCCTAACCCTAACCCTAACCCGATAGGTGGTTTTCATCCCCTTAACCCTAACCCTAACCCTAACCCTAACAGGTCTTGACCCATGTCCCTAACCCTAACCCCTAACCCCTAACCCTAACCCTATCTCCATATATGATTTTGAAAAAACATCTCGCAAAATCACTACCAATCGACTCCAAATGGTCTGAAACGTGCTCCTAACTACTTTCTGGAGGAAGTTTTTCGGCTGTGACACTTAGTCATTTTTCCACTCAGGTTCGCATGCTGCGATCTGATTGGACGAGCGTTTTTCTTGAATAACTCCCGAACCGTACATCCTAGACACTTGGAAACCACGTTCGTCTAATATAATTCCACCATTCTGCATCCAACGGTACCACCCACGACTCTCTACGACCTTCCTGTCCGGAGATACAGGAAAAACAAACTTTATTTCGGCCATATCTCCGGACTCGAACGTTGTACAGGCTCGAGGGTGGTACCAATGGAAAGCCCGTACCCGAAAATAGGGGGGTACAAGGTGGTTTCATGTCTCTACGACCTTCCGTTCCCGAGATATGCACCTTTGAAGTTATCGTCGGGGGCGACGATAGGTGGTTTTCATCCCCTTAACCCTAACCCTAACCCTAACCCTAACCCTAACCCACCACCCTAACCCTAACCCTAACCCTAACCCTAACCCTAACCCTAACCCTAACCCTGTTGATGGCTACTTATTGCATGTAGATCTCCATATATGATTTTGAAAAAACATCTCGCAAAATCACTACCAATCGACTCCAAATGGTCTGAAACGTGCTCCTAACTACTTTCTGGAGGAAGTTTTTCGGCTGTGACACTTAGTCATTTTTCCACTCAGGTTCGCATGCTGCGATCTGATTGGACGAGCGTTTTTCTTGAATAACTCCCGAACCGTACATCCTAGACACTTGGAAACCACGTTCGTCTAATATAATTCCACCATTCTGCATCCAACGGTACCACCCACGACTCTCTACGACCTTCCTGTCCGGAGACACAGGAAAAACAAACTTTATTTCGGCCATATCTCCGGACTCGAACGTTGTACAGGCTCGAAGGTGGTACCAATGGAAAGCCCGTACCCGAAAATAGGGGGGTACAAGGTGGTTTCATGTCTCTACGACCTTCCGTTCCCGAGATATGCACCTTTGAAGTTATCGTCGGGGGCGACGATAGGTGGTTTTCATCCCCTTAACCTAACCCTAACCCTAACCCTAACCCTAACCCTAACCCTAACCCTGTTGATGGCTACTTATTGCATGTAGATCTCCATATATGATTTTGAAAAAACATCTCGCAAAATCACTACCAATCGACTCCAAATGGTCTGAAACGTGCTCCTAACTACTTTCTGGAGGAAGTTTTTCGGCTGTGACACTTAGTCATTTTTCCACTCAGGTTCGCATGCTGCGATCTGATTGGACGAGCGTTTTTCTTGAATAACTCCCGAACCGTACATCCTAGACACTTGGAAACCACGTTCGTCTAATATAATTCCACCATTCTGCATCCAACGGTACCACCCACGACTCTCTACGACCTTCCTGTCCGGAGACACAGGAAAAACAAACTTTATTTCGGCCATATCTCCGGACTCGAACGTTGTACAGGCTCGAAGGTGGTACCAATGGAAAGCCCGTACCCGAAAATAGGGGGGTACAAGGTGGTTTCATGTCTCTACGACCTTCCGTTCCCGAGATATGCACCTTTGAAGTTATCGTCGGGGGCGACGATAGGTGGTTTTCATCCCCTAACCCTAACCCTAACCCTAACCCTAACCCTAACCCTAACCCCCTAACCCTAACCCTAACCCTAACCCTAACCCTAACCCTAAACCCTAACCCTAACCCTAACCCTAACCCTAACCCTAACCCTAACCCGATAGGTGGTTTTCATCCCCTTAACCCTAACCCTAACCCTAACCCTAACAGGTCTTGACCCATGTCCCTAACCCTAACCCCTAACCCCTAACCCTAACCCTATCTCCATATATGATTTTGAAAAAACATCTCGCAAAATCACTACCAATCGACTCCAAATGGTCTGAAACGTGCTCCTAACTACTTTCTGGAGGAAGTTTTTCGGCTGTGACACTTAGTCATTTTTCCACTCAGGTTCGCATGCTGCGATCTGATTGGACGAGCGTTTTTCTTGAATAACTCCCGAACCGTACATCCTAGACACTTGGAAACCACGTTCGTCTAATATAATTCCACCATTCTGCATCCAACGGTACCACCCACGACTCTCTACGACCTTCCTGTCCGGAGATACAGGAAAAACAAACTTTATTTCGGCCATATCTCCGGACTCGAACGTTGTACAGGCTCGAGGGTGGTACCAATGGAAAGCCCGTACCCGAAAATAGGGGGGTACAAGGTGGTTTCATGTCTCTACGACCTTCCGTTCCCGAGATATGCACCTTTGAAGTTATCGTCGGGGGCGACGATAGGTGGTTTTCATCCCCTTAACCCTAACCCTAACCCTAACCCTAACCCTAACCCACCACCCTAACCCTAACCCTAACCCTAACCCTAACCCTAACCCTAACCCTGTTGATGGCTACTTATTGCATGTAGATCTCCATATATGATTTTGAAAAAACATCTCGCAAAATCACTACCAATCGACTCCAAATGGTCTGAAACGTGCTCCTAACTACTTTCTGGAGGAAGTTTTTCGGCTGTGACACTTAGTCATTTTTCCACTCAGGTTCGCATGCTGCGATCTGATTGGACGAGCGTTTTTCTTGAATAACTCCCGAACCGTACATCCTAGACACTTGGAAACCACGTTCGTCTAATATAATTCCACCATTCTGCATCCAACGGTACCACCCACGACTCTCTACGACCTTCCTGTCCGGAGACACAGGAAAAACAAACTTTATTTCGGCCATATCTCCGGACTCGAACGTTGTACAGGCTCGAAGGTGGTACCAATGGAAAGCCCGTACCCGAAAATAGGGGGGTACAAGGTGGTTTCATGTCTCTACGACCTTCCGTTCCCGAGATATGCACCTTTGAAGTTATCGTCGGGGGCGACGATAGGTGGTTTTCATCCCCTTAACCTAACCCTAACCCTAACCCTAACCCTAACCCTAACCCTAACCCTAACCCCTAACCCTAACCCCTAACCCTAACCCCTAACCCTAACCCTAACCCTTCTTTCCTAGCCCTGATCCTTTTCTTTTCCTAACCTTAACATCTTCCCTTTTCCCAGCCCTAACCATAACCATTCCCTTAAACCTAGCTTTTCCTTTTTATTTTATTATTTATTTATGTACAATTTAAGTCTAAAAATATTATTTATTTATTTTATAGGCAAATGAGCAAAAGTCCAGACTTGTTTCATTTCATTTAAAGTAAAAAAGTAGTTAAAACACTTTAAATTTAGGATTTATAGTTGAAAAACCTTTAAAAACCATCAAAAAACCATTAAAAAACATTAAAAAACCATTTAAAAACCATTTAAAAACCTAAAAAAACATAACAAAAACATATAAAAACATAAAAAAGAATCTTAATTCAGTTGTTTAATAATTTATTTAATTTCAATTGAATTTAAGTTAAATTATTATTAAAACTAAGTTAAAATCCTAAAAAATATAAAGAAATAAAGTTTACATTTAAAAAACATTCATTTTCTATTACATAGGGTTAAATATTCATGGTTTAAATGCATTAAAAAGGAAAACTAAAAAAAACCGATTACAAATAGAACTTGCCTGGACTTGTTTAAAAGGAACTCCTCCTACCTTATAAATAGAGGATCGTCACTTCCCTCTCATTCTCTGCCTGGTCAGCGACGAGTCAACATCTCTGCAGACTGCCAGCACAGATTTTGATTGTTTTTTACGTGCCCTTCGCCTGAGGAAGACCTTTTCAGGTCGAAACGTAGCGGTTTAGGGCACACATTGTTTTATTTCATTTAATTTAAAAAAAATAAAAAAATAAAAAAATAAAAAAATAATTTAATTTAAAAACAGGTTTATTTTATTGTTTTGATTTAAAAACTTAGTTTTTTAGTTCATACATCCTAGTTTTTATTTTTTATTTTTTATTTTTTCTGTATTTTTTTATTTTTTTATTTTTCTAAAAACAATTTCAGTTACTTTTAAGTTAAAAAATATATATAAAAAAAACAACAACTAAGGCCAATCCAACCACCCTCATCATGGGTTATCCTCCCGATGAGGGTGAGTGGGTCATGGTACGGTACGGGGGAAAGCGTGGTCGACCCCGTGACCGTACCTTCAACAATGGACCGCGGACTCGGGGGTATGGGGGCTACTGGGGGAAGGACCGTGCACTTCCTGTCCCCCGCACAGTTGGGGGACAGGTTTTGAACCATGTCCCTAACCCTAACCCTTCAAAAAAGAAGGGAAGGACTCAGGTCCCCACACCTAACCCTAACCCTAACCCTAACACAACTAAAGATTCCATTATTATGTCATTAGTCATTTTCATGTTGATGGCTACTTATTGCATGTAGATCTCCATATATGATTTTGAAAAAACATCTCGCAAAATCACTACCAATCGACTCCAAATGGTCTGAAACGTGCTCCTAACTACTTTCTGGAGGAAGTTTTTCGGCTGTGACACTTAGTCATTTTTCCACTCAGGTTCGCATGCTGCGATCTGATTGGACGAGCGTTTTTCTTGAATAACTCCCGAACCGTACATCCTAGACACTTGGAAACCACGTTCGTCTAATATAATTCGACCATTCTGCATCCAACGGTACCACCCACGACTCTCTACGACCTTCCTGTCCGGAGATACAGGAAAAACAAACTTTATTTCGGCCATATCTCCGGACTCGAACGTTGTACAGGCTCGAGGGTGGTACCAATGGAAAGCCCGTACCCGAAAATAGGGGGGTACAAGGTGGTTTCGTGTCTCTACGACCTTCCGTTCCCGAGATATGCACCTTTGACGTTATCGTCGGGGGCGACGATAGGTGGTTTTCATCCCCTTAACCCTAACCCTAACCCTAACCCCTAACCCTAACCCCTAACCCTAACCCTAACCCTAACCCTAACCCTAACAGACCGCGGACTCGAGGGTATGGGGGCTACTGGGGGAAGGACCGTGCACTTCCTGCCCCCCGCACAGTTGGGGGACAGGCTTTGAACCATGTCCCTAACCCTAACCCTAACCCCTAACTCTAACCCTAACCCATATATGATTTTGAAAAAACATCTCGCAAAATCACTACCAATCGACTCCAAATGGTCTGAAACGTGCTCCTAACTACTTTCTGGAGGAAGTTTTTCGGCTGTGACACTTAGTCATTTTTCCACTCAGGTTCGCATGCTGCGATCTGATTGGACGAGCGTTTTTCTTGAATAACTCCCGAACCGTACATCCTAGACACTTGGAAACCACGTTCGTCTAATATAATTCGACCATTCTGCATCCAACGGTACCACCCACGACTCTCTACGACCTTCCTGTCCGGAGATACAGGAAAAACAAACTTTATTTCGCCCATATCTCCGGACTCGAACGTTGTACAGGCTCGAGGGTGGTACCAATGGAAAGCCCGTACCCGAAAATAGGGGGGTACAAGGTGGTTTCGTGTCTCTACGACCTTCCGTTCCCGAGATATGCACCTTTGAAGTTATCGTCGGGGGCGACGATAGGTGGTTTTCATCCCCTTAACCTAACCCTAACCCTAACCCCCTAACCCCCTAACCCCCTAACCCTAACCCTAACCCTAACCCTAACCCTAACCCCTAACCCCTAACCCCTAACCCTAACCCTAACCCTAACCCTAACCCCTAACCCCTAACCCTAACCCTAACCCTAACCCTAACCCTAACCCCTAAACCCTAACCCCTAAACCCTAACCCTAACCCTAACCCTAACCCTA
>NC_054415.1:17184749-17187249 GCF_017976425.1 Toxotes jaculatrix | reverse complement strand
CTAACCCCTAACCCCTAACCCTAACCCTAACCCTAACCCTAACCCTAACCCTAACCCCTAACCCTAACCCTAACCCTAACCCCTAACCCTAACCCTTCTTTCCTAGCCCTGATCCTTTTCTTTTCCTAACCTTAACATCTTCCCTTTTCCCAGCCCTAACCATAACCATTCCCTTAAACCTAGCTTTTCCTTTTTATTTTATTATTTATTTATGTACAATTTAAGTCTAAAAATATTATTTATTTATTTTATAGGCAAATGAGCAAAAGTCCAGACTTGTTTCATTTCATTTAAAGTAAAAAAGTAGTTAAAACACTTTAAATTTAGGATTTATAGTTGAAAAACCTTTAAAAACCATCAAAAAACCATTAAAAAACATTAAAAAACCATTTAAAAACCATTTAAAAACCTAAAAAAACATAACAAAAACATATAAAAACATAAAAAAGAATCTTAATTCAGTTGTTTAATAATTTATTTAATTTCAATTGAATTTAAGTTAAATTATTATTAAAACTAAGTTAAAATCCTAAAAAATATAAAGAAATAAAGTTTACATTTAAAAAACATTCATTTTCTATTACATAGGGTTAAATATTCATGGTTTAAATGCATTAAAAAGGAAAACTAAAAAAAACCGATTACAAATAGAACTTGCCTGGACTTGTTTAAAAGGAACTCCTCCTACCTTATAAATAGAGGATCGTCACTTCCCTCTCATTCTCTGCCTGGTCAGCGACGAGTCAACATCTCTGCAGACTGCCAGCACAGATTTTGATTGTTTTTTACGTGCCCTTCGCCTGAGGAAGACCTTTTCAGGTCGAAACGTAGCGGTTTAGGGCACACATTGTTTTATTTCATTTAATTTAAAAAAAATAAAAAAATAAAAAAATAAAAAAATAATTTAATTTAAAAACAGGTTTATTTTATTGTTTTGATTTAAAAACTTAGTTTTTTAGTTCATACATCCTAGTTTTTATTTTTTATTTTTTATTTTTTCTGTATTTTTTTATTTTTTTATTTTTCTAAAAACAATTTCAGTTACTTTTAAGTTAAAAAATATATATAAAAAAAACAACAACTAAGGCCAATCCAACCACCCTCATCATGGGTTATCCTCCCGATGAGGGTGAGTGGGTCATGGTACGGTACGGGGGAAAGCGTGGTCGACCCCGTGACCGTACCTTCAACAATGGACCGCGGACTCGGGGGTATGGGGGCTACTGGGGGAAGGACCGTGCACTTCCTGTCCCCCGCACAGTTGGGGGACAGGTTTTGAACCATGTCCCTAACCCTAACCCTTCAAAAAAGAAGGGAAGGACTCAGGTCCCCACACCTAACCCTAACCCTAACCCTAACACAACTAAAGATTCCATTATTATGTCATTAGTCATTTTCATGTTGATGGCTACTTATTGCATGTAGATCTCCATATATGATTTTGAAAAAACATCTCGCAAAATCACTACCAATCGACTCCAAATGGTCTGAAACGTGCTCCTAACTACTTTCTGGAGGAAGTTTTTCGGCTGTGACACTTAGTCATTTTTCCACTCAGGTTCGCATGCTGCGATCTGATTGGACGAGCGTTTTTCTTGAATAACTCCCGAACCGTACATCCTAGACACTTGGAAACCACGTTCGTCTAATATAATTCGACCATTCTGCATCCAACGGTACCACCCACGACTCTCTACGACCTTCCTGTCCGGAGATACAGGAAAAACAAACTTTATTTCGGCCATATCTCCGGACTCGAACGTTGTACAGGCTCGAGGGTGGTACCAATGGAAAGCCCGTACCCGAAAATAGGGGGGTACAAGGTGGTTTCGTGTCTCTACGACCTTCCGTTCCCGAGATATGCACCTTTGACGTTATCGTCGGGGGCGACGATAGGTGGTTTTCATCCCCTTAACCCTAACCCTAACCCTAACCCCTAACCCTAACCCCTAACCCTAACCCTAACCCTAACCCTAACCCTAACAGACCGCGGACTCGAGGGTATGGGGGCTACTGGGGGAAGGACCGTGCACTTCCTGCCCCCCGCACAGTTGGGGGACAGGCTTTGAACCATGTCCCTAACCCTAACCCTAACCCCTAACTCTAACCCTAACCCATATATGATTTTGAAAAAACATCTCGCAAAATCACTACCAATCGACTCCAAATGGTCTGAAACGTGCTCCTAACTACTTTCTGGAGGAAGTTTTTCGGCTGTGACACTTAGTCATTTTTCCACTCAGGTTCGCATGCTGCGATCTGATTGGACGAGCGTTTTTCTTGAATAACTCCCGAACCGTACATCCTAGACACTTGGAAACCACGTTCGTCTAATATAATTCGACCATTCTGCATCCAACGGTACCACCCACGACTCTCTACGACCTTCCTGTCCGGAGATACAGGAAAAACAAACTTTATTTCGCCCATATCTCCGGACTCGAACGTTGTACAGGCTCGAGGGTGGTACCAATGGAAAGCCCGTACCCGAAAATAGGGG
>NC_054415.1:15972249-16124749 GCF_017976425.1 Toxotes jaculatrix | reverse complement strand
TCACAGCTTTCTCTCATTAAATCAATGTAAGGTATATTTTTAGCTGCTGCTGTCACCTCTGTACTTGCTGGCAAAGCGAGAGTTTGGTGTGTGAAACAACCAGACGCATTAAGTTGATCTCATCCTGTTAAAAATAGCACCATAGACAAATGCCAACTGTGATTGTCTCTCTCTCTCTCTTTCTTTCTCTCTCTTTCTCTCTCCTTTTGGCCTCTCCAGAACCCGACCCAGGTCGGCACGGCCCTGCAGGTCTTCTATAATCTGGGAAGTTTAAGAGAGACCATCAGCAGTGTGGTGGGGGGTTACCGCACCACCATACAGGACAACATCACAAGTGCTCTAGACATCAAGGGTCTGACACAGCCAGCCAACCCCAGAGGTGAGGCCCAAGGAGGATGTGGTCATGTGTCCTTACAAGTATTTAAGCATACACACACACACACACACACACACACACACTACATTGTCCTCATTTTATAATTTAACCTAGTTCATCATTTGGCTTGATCCAAAATAGATTATTATACCATGGCCACAGAGAATAGTCAGTTCTGGCTGCAGGGCGTGTGTTATTTTCATGGCTCTGATGTAGCAGCCACTTCATTGTTCTAATTAACGCACACAGTATTTTCAGATAACCAGCCCTGATTAGGTTAAGGATTCTTACGCGGGCATTTTAAGGCCAGTCTTAAGGATTGTATCGCTTTATAAAATATGAAATGAGCAAAAGGGTATATGTGTCTTCATCTGTTTAAAAACAAAAATCTTTCAGGATAAGTCCGGTGACGCTATACTTTTTCTTACTGCCAGAAAACACATCAGTGAGACGCACTGTTGCACTGGGTGACATGTTTCTCCATCACCATGAACACACACACACACACTGTAGTTTATTTTGTCTCAGTCCCACAGACACCATCCTGCTGCCCCAAATACTCACTAGAACACCAAATGTGGATTAATCCACAGCTGAAAATAGTCCCCAACAAATGCTGTTTCTCCTGTTTGAGCAAAGTTTACTGAAAACTGCAGTGATCGGCTTGTTTAGGAACTTCATTGAACCCTTTTTGAAAATTATGAGATTTGATGTCAGTAAGAAAAATATGGAATAGCACTGGACTAATGCTTTCTAATGTCCTTCTACTTTATCAGCTGGAAATGTGAGCTAATGGGGAAGGATGGCATGATGATATGATACATAATGATTGATTTTCTCCCCCCTGCCCCCCCCCCCCTCCCCCCCTCAGGTGCTCCGGGCAGAGCAGTGCTGCCGACACCAGGGAACACAGCAGCTTTCCGTGCTGCTCTGTGGACCAACCTGGAGAAACTGATGGACCAGATATGTGCTGCGTGCAGACAGGTAAGCCACCTGAGACCCACCTGAGACCCACTAACCACACATCCAGAGGGTTGAGTCACACATTTAAAACGAGAAGCAAGGCAGCAAGCAGGGCTGATGAATTAGGTATGTGGTGTTCTCTGCTGTGTATTCACAGGTGCAGCATCTGCAGAAGGTCCTGATGAAGAAGAGAGACCCCGTCACTCATGTGTGCTTCATTGATGAGATCAGCAAGGTGGGTGGACACCACTGCTCTGGGTTTGGTATACGGTATAAGTGTGTTTCCAGGTGTTGGCATGTTCTGCTGTGTATGTGGAAAAAGGCTGAATACGCTTTTTTGTGGCTCCAGAGTCTGATAAGAAAGAAGTGAGTTTACAAGACCTCTGTAGCTCGCTCCTCATCTCTGCATCAGGCTAGAGGCTCCAGGCTACGTTAGCTGCTACTAGCATAACACACCGGAATCTGTGGCCAAACCGTTTGTGGGTGGGTTGTATTGTGGGTAATGTAGGTGCCAGTTTTGGACAAGAAAGAAGAAAAAAAAAAGACAATATCTTTGGTTCTGTGGTTACACAGGACAAGGACTGTGGATCCATCCGTTACATTGGAATTGTGCGAGAAAGAGGTCACTTTATATGATCACTACAACCAGTAATTCTTTCAGTTTTCATATGGATGTTTGAATGTGGTATTATGATACATTTGAAATCAATGTAGAGCAGTTTGTGGTGAAGTTGGCTGATTGCTCTGATAGTGTCTGGGTCACGGTGTAGATTGTCCAGGTCTCGAGAACCCCGCTCAGCTAAAGAACTTCGCAGTCGACACTGCTCTTCCTTAGGTCCTCAGCAGTGCGCCCGCCAGGTCAATCAGATGAGCAGTTATCGAGAAAATCGGAATACAGACAGACAGACAGACTGATTTCTCCAATTATTGTTAGATGTTAAGTGCTGTACTTTCTGTGAATGGGAAGGCAGCTCTCTTCAGATGAAAGCAAAAACAGAAAGAAAGATAGAAAGAGACAAAAACAGCAACAACAGCTGTGAGCCCCCTCGGGCCTGCTCACTTAAAAAGCAGTAGTAGTATCAGTAGTAATCACGGCAGTCATTAACACATCATCATGCCCGTCATCAGCTTCTCACTGTCTTACCTCCACAGAAACCTAGTCGTACAAATCAGAGCGGGAGACTGTTACTATGGAAACAAAGCTCTCACCAATTACCCAGAGATGGAGGTGTTAGTTGGAGACCTAATGACATGTCTAAATGCAAGGCTCCTCAGCAGTGCAGCTGCACTGTCAGCGCCATGTGTCCACAGAAGAACCACCGAACAGACACGTCGCCGTGGCGGTTAGCTGTCACAGCATCAAAACATATGATCGAATTTATGTCTGTACACAGGAGGAGCATCAGATAAAGAGACGCATGCAGGCACCTGAAATGTGGATTGTGATAAATGAGCTGTAAGTCATTATGGGGAGGAAATTTGGTATAATGGAATTGGGGGGTGTAGCGGAGCGTAACTACACAGACCCTCAAGTTCAGAAATAGCTGTTACACCCATCCCTAGGGCTTTTTTATGCATAGTTACACAGGTTAGTACACTTGCGTGCGCTTTTTTTGTTGTTGTCTCTCCTTGGGGACTACAAGGAGAGACAACAACAACAACAAAAAAAAAAAAAAAAAAAAAAAAACACTCCCTCTTCTTTTGTCAAGCAGCAACAGCATCAAGGATGTTACACATGATGAACAGACCCGTAGAAGATCTTTCATACCTGAAGTTCTTTTCCCGCAGGTTTGATAATTGTAAACTCCTTTCATTCAGCTCTCAGCAGGAGCAATATCTCCCGTGCTACTACGCGAATGCAAGAACGCAGCTGTCAGGCTATTAACACCCTCCGTACTCGGAGCTTGTATTACTCCAGTCCCTGCTGCCAGGCTCTGGTTTCCCTGTCAGTTTTACGATTGATTTTCTGATGTTACCGCTGCTTTCTTAGACCTAAAAGTGTGGTCAGGTTCCCCTCATACATCTCTGATTTATTAAACCCCTACAAATTGAAATAGCCTGCTTCACATCTTGCTTGAGGTCCTGTACGCTAAAACAATTTTAGACAAAATCTTTTATAGTAAAAGAATAACTAAATTGCATGGCCTAAAGTATGTGGACACCACAACATTCCAGCCACGTGCGATAAGTGAACACATGTATCCAAAACAAAGGGAAATCATCTATTTCTTTCACAGCCTGCACTTTTCTGTTTTCACACTTTCCACCAGATGTTGAACCTGCTGCAGGGACAGCATCAGTGAGGTCCAACAGTATTTGTTTTAATGACTGATTTTTGGTTTGGGGGCATTGTCATGCTCAGACAGGAAAGGGACAAACAGAACAGTTGACACAAAGTTGAAAGAACTTTTTAGTCTTAAACATCACAGTGTGCTGTAGCAATATGATTTCCCTTCTTTAGATCTGAATCCAAGGTAAAATAAAATAAAAAAAAAACATCTGTAGTTGGTGCATTAAGAAAGAAAACCGGAGGTGAGAAGTGAAGGTGCAGAAGGTAGAGGCAGTGAGGGTGTAGTGGATACCGGGGGGTGGGGGGGCGTCAGGCAGCTGGGCAGCAGACCTTGCAGCAGGCTTCTCTAATGGAGGTTTGGAGGACAATACGCAGGCACACATGTCCAGTCCCATTAAATAATTAAAGCACTTTCCTTTAGTCAGGCTCTGTGTGTTGAGCTGTGTTTGCGTGTTGCTGTCTGTGCCTATGCGACAGCACTTACTGCTCTTTTTCTTCTCTACAACAAGTTACACAGAGCAGTTTTTCACAGGCTTTCAGGTTTGGTGTGTTCAGTTTTCATGCAGACGTATATACACTGACTGCCTCAGTACTGATATTAATGTAAATGACGGTCTTAAGTCTCACACGGGTCCAAATGTAATTGCAAGATAATCAGGGGGATTCTAGGCAATCAGACAACAGCAATAGCTGATCAGGGAGACAGTGTTTCCCATCACTTCGCCAGCTCGCGCTACTCAGAAGACCTACTAAGGACTTCAGATAATAAGTGTGCTTCTCTTCTCTCTGCCTAATGACAGGATGGTCAGCCTGATATCCTCTATACCTTCTGGACTGATGTAACCAACACCCTTAGCGAGGAGTTCCACAGAGCAACTGAAGGTAAGATTGGTCCTTGTCTTCCCCCCCCCCCCCCCCCCCCCGTAAGATCCTGAAAGTTTAAATATCAAAGCACAAAATGAATTAGTCAAAGGAAGTGAGTCTTTAAGGCTTCTTTCAAGACCGACTGTAGATAACTGTTGCATCAGCACAAACAACTAAGTGGGAGGCTTCGTTTAGTGGGCCATAATCATCAGGCTGTAACAAGAGCTCAGTTAACAGCAGGAAATCAATGGGGCCGCGAGTAATGAACAGCCTTGCTGTTCACGGCGTGATCGGAGCTCACAGAGGCCTCATATCGAGACGCTGCTTGCAACTCGCATCAACACACAATGACAATTCTAACCTTGGCAAAGCTACAAAATCAAAAAGTCAAATTAAAGATTGATCTCATATTGGTTTTAAAAGTCATACAATAGTAAAGAGTAGCAAAAATGGGCTTCCTGGACATAGTCTAACAAAGTCTAATATATGTCTGGATTGTGTATGGGCCATTTGCAAAATTGAGGACATGGTTGGAAACTGTGAATGAAGCTGTTCTCATTTACATGTTTTACTGTAAATGACACTGGGGGCCTTTGAGTTTTATTTCAGTTTTGTTGGTTGTCTAACTGTGGTGGAGACGTGTATGACAGCGTGGCTGCTTTCAGTCACATGTCTCAAACGTCTCGGTTTTTTTCCCAGTGCAGCTGTCTGCACCTGGTACATAACAGCTCACACTCCACTTCAGATGTGTAACAGCGTCTGTGACAGTGGCAGCGCTGATCACTGCTGACGTTACGACATGCTAGGTGTAGCCTCAGCACCAAGCTGTCTAAATGTTGTAGGGCCTTTCTGTGTTTTGTATTCTAAAACTAATCAATGATAAGAAATCAATTCTTTATGAAAGCCAAAGAATTATTTTAGTATATGGTAAATATCTAATGGGCTGCCAGATAGTGTCACAGTGCAAGTAGTACTGGTAAAATGGTTTGTTTCCTCGGTCCAGGGGATTTTATTGCCTCTGACCTATAAGGCTGTACCAGCTACTACCACCACAACATAGAGAAGAGGATGCAGACTTCACTCTGTGTGGTTATACCAGACATTCTCAGGTCTCACTGTAAGAACTGTGCCGTGAGCTCATTGCTGGTTTCAGTTCATTTGGGGTGAAACCAACAGATTGCAGGCAGAAACTAAACCTCAACACTTCAAAGACGAAGATCTTGACAAGAGCTGAGCTGTGCGCTTTCTCTCCTTCCTCCACCCTCACCTCTCGCGGGCATGTGCCCACCTGGCAGGCTCAGGTGAGGTCAAACCCGGGCCATGTTGAGGTTGGCAACCAATCAAAAATGACAAATAACCCAGTTTCTGATTCATTGAAGTCGTTCCACGTTTCTGTTGTTGTTGATTGACGTAAAGTTACTGCCAATAAACTCAACACTTCCTGGAGGTTTTTCACATTATAAAAAAATCGTACGTGTTGCACTCAGGCTCTTATGTGGCAGCTATTCTACACCGTAGGTGTGTGTACACACTCTGTTTTAATGCAGCCAGGTTTATAATATAGTTGTTTCCATTTCTCTGTTTTTTTCTGTTTCTGTTGTCAGGAGCTGTGAGTAGTGTGAAACTTAATTAAAAATCCACCACTGACTCCCCGTGATATCAGCATAAGTCCATGGTTGAGACCTACTGATTTAGAAATTGGAGAGATATTTATTTATGTGTCTTCCTACTCAAGAAGTGGAAAATATCTGCTCATGCTGCCCGTGTGGATCTAACGTTAGCTCACTGATGCTCTCGCACCGACTTGGAGGGACACATACAACACTTTCCTCCAATTTAATAACATGCAGTGCCAAACTTTTTTTTTTTGAGACATATTGGTGGTTTTGCCACCTTTTTCTTAAATGTAGTCCGTTTGCCCTTGTGAACAGTTTGGGTGAAACTCATTCCAGCATCTTTTTCCTTTCTGCTGTAGCTGAGGTCCCAACATGAAAACAAATGTGTGTGTGAGTGTTAAACGTTAAAGCCAGTGATTGCAGCACACAGACATCAATCTTGTGCCTCAATAAGAAATTGATCATTTTGGAGCTAAGTGCTTCTCAGGAATCGAGCAATTTTGGAACCGATTGTTGTTTCACCTCCCTAATCATCCCCGTCTTGTTCTCCCTCTAACCAGAGTAGCTCCATAGTCAGTCGTGAAACAAAGCACTAAATGAAAAGCACGAAAAATAAGCACAGAATGAATAAATAAAGGAATAGTAGGTGGATAAGTGAATCTTTGTAAGGAGTGGACTCAGAGGAAAGAAAGGCTTCATTATGCTAACAATAATATCTCTCTCTCTCTCTCTCTCTCTCTTTCTTTCTTTCTCTCTCTCTATCTCTCTCACACACACACACTCACACATCATATGGAGGCATTTCAGTAGAGAGTCGTCTGATTGCGGGGAATAACAAAGTGAGAACAGGAGAGGCGCTTTTGGCTGCTTGCTAACATACTTGGCTTCAAACTCGCACTTTCCTGGAAAAAAAAAACCCCTGCAGTTTCTGTCATGCCGTGTGAGTGTAGTTTTGTGTGTGTGTGTGCGAGATATATAGTGATGAAATTTATTCTGGTAACATGTAAGTAATATGGAGGAATGTTTGTATAAGCCTGTGTACGACTGACTGTCCTCAGTTTCCCTTTTCTTGTCCTCACTCCTTTCCTTCATGGCTGCTTAAATGATAAAAGTGATCATAGTTCATGTATATATATATATATATATATATATATATACAGGGTTCCTAAATATAAATGTTTCCAAGACTATTACCAGTGTTCTGTTTTCTAAAACATAAAATTATGAATATCGACAAAAAGAAATGGATTGATTGTGTTTTTAAGGCCCTTAGCAGCTCAGCTAAAATGTTTGTGTGAGAGGACACTGTAGGCTATGCGTCATAGACTGTATAAAACAAGCAATGCGTTCATATAATAGATCCATGACTACGCGTCCCAGAAAACATTTGGGTAGATTGACAAGTTGAATGCCCGGCCCTCTACTCTTATCCTCCTCCAACCCATTGGCCCGCCCAGGTGTCATCAAGTTTCACTGCTGCTTCCACAGACGGCTGATGCCCACACCGTGAGCGACTGGCTCATAAATCCCAAATATAAAGACTGGTTGGATAAGGATCCCAAATGGATAAAGAAAGCTAAATGCAGACTTTGTGTCAAATCGTTTGACATCTCCAACATGGGGGAGGCGGCGGTTGTGATTTGAATTTGTCTGGGTTTGGTCTTTATTTATTTATTTGTATGAGCTACATTACCTAGCTATAATCTTCTGGAAATTATTTGGTGACATAATGGCATATATATTCAGAATAATGAAAACAAACCATAAATTCCATAATTTATTTACATGATACACATCTATTTACTCAAACGTCCCAAATTATTAGATTTTTTTTTTATAGAGAAGTCTGGAACAAGTATGGAATTTTGACATTTCAAATGTGTAGGAACCCTGTATATATATATACACACACACACACACACAGCACTTTCCTGCTCCTGGAAATACTCACTAGAGCACCAAATGTGGATTCATCCTCTGCTGAAAATAGGTCCTGGCAAATGCTCTCTTTCCTCCTGTTTGAATAATGTTTGCTAAAAAAAAAGTACAGCGCCCAGCTGTTTTAGGACATTAATGTTTTTTTCCAAAACAAAAAAAAAAATTAAAACTGTATATTTGTGAAATGCTTTTTAATATTTACGTCTTTAACAGGAACCAGAGGGTACCTCATTGATTACTGATCCGCACGGTTCCTTAGTTTGGCCAGATGGCCAACTCTAGGAAGAGTCCTGATGGTTCCAGACTTCTTCCCTTTCGCATTTATTAAGGCCACTGTTCTCCTGAGAACACTCAGGGCTTTAGAACTGGTTTTATAATCTTGATGTGATCCATTTCCAGCCAGTTATAGTTTTATCACAGAGGTCCTCAGAGAGTTCCTTGGACTTGATGTCTTGGTTTTTGTCCTGACATGCAGTGTGACCTGAGTGTAGATCAGTGGGCAGAAACGTCAATGAAGGGGGGACTCTGGCTATTTTCTGAGGACCTAAAAAGTCAAACCAGTCTTCTTTTGTTTTCTCTTTCTCACCTTTCCATGTCTCTATCACTGGTGGACGTGCTGTAAAATTGTCTGAGATGAAATGTTGTTTCCACTTCTCACTTATTTCCATCCTCCTCTCTCCTCCTCCCAGTGTCCCCATTTTGTAGTGGTGAAAGCTTTTCTTTTCTTAACCAGTTTTTGAAATGAACATAGTGACTTGAAGTATACCTAATTTATACTGATACCTAATTTTGTGTTCTTCAAAACTGTCACATGTAGGCAAATGTTTTCTCACCTCCTTTGCCTCTGTCTTTTTTTTCTCTCTCTAGCCTCATCCTTCCTGAAGCAGGCGTTCGAAGGCGAGTATCCTAAACTGCTGCGGCTGTACAATGAGCTGTGGCGCCGCCTGCAGCAGTACAGTGCCAGCCTGCAGGGGGCTCTGGCCGGCAGTGGAGGGATGGACGCGTCTCTGGACATCACGGCCGCCGAGACGGACAGCCAGGACCTCTTCACGCACGGCAAACAGGACTACAGGTGAGCCTGCTCACAGACATCAGTGCAGTCTGGCTGTCATAGTGATGTAATCACGATGAATAGATTACACACACACACACAAAACCAGACACACACAGGGTGGCTCAGGAGGTGGCTCAATTTGTTGGCCACTAATTGGAAGTTTAGTGGTTCAATCCCTGGCTCTTCCAGTCTGCATCCAACATATTGAACCCCCGAACTGTGCTATCAGTGTGTGTGTGTATGTTTATGATCATGTGTTTTTGTGAATGGGTGAATGGCTTGTCATGTAAAGCGCTCTGAGTGGTCAATTAGACCAGATAAATGCTTCCAGCTATATAAGTGCAGTCCATTTCCTCTGGTATCCTGTCTGCATTGAATAGGATGAATGAGACACGGGGGCATTTTACTTCCATTTATGTCAGCGGTTTAAGTGCTCCATTAATAAATATCAGCACTGATCATTTAGCCCATTAGAGGACATTATATGTCTTATTATTTGAGAGAGTAAAAAGATTATATATATCACAGTACACCATGTTGAATTTTTAAAGGCTACGTTACAGTAAAGCGACGCTAGTCTCTGATCTTTTTGTGCGTCGTGTGGCGTCGCCATCCTGCCTCTTTCTTGATGTTGTGTTAATCTTTTTGTGCCTGTGTGTGTATGTGCGTGTGCGCGCAGCCCAGAGAAGGCCCTGAAGGACTCCCTGCAGCCGTACGAGGCGGCCTACCTCTCCAAGTCCCTCTCTCGCCTGTTTGATCCGATCAACCTCGTCTTCCCCATGGGCGGCCGCAACCCGCCCTCCAACGACGAGCTGGACAGCATCATTAAGACTATCAGCAGGTAACGTACAGTCCATCCTGGCTCATGTCTCCTCAGAGGTCCTTCCTTCCACTCAACTGGGACATAACCCCTGCTAACATCAAATATGGTGCAGGTTTTCTTCCTCTTCACTCCAACATAAAAACATAAAATTTTTTGGCTTCCATGTCAGAATCGCATCTTCTTGCGTTGGATTACAGTGCCACTTCCTGCTAATGTCACTCTTAAGTTCTCAGCAGTACAGCTGTTTGTCGCTGTTGAGGGTAAAAAATCCGGCCATTAGTCTTAAAAATGTGGACAACAGCACACGTGTCTCTTCTCGAGAGCATTTTATTTTCACACAGAAAGTTGACAGTAGTTGTGTGAAGAATGACATAAGAGAGCTTGAGAGCGAGGAGCTAACCCCTCCCACTTTCTAGCACATTACACTGGGCCCATTGTAAATAGCGATTACGGATTGATGGTTTTGATAAGTTAAAAAAACAAACAAAAAAAAAACAGTAAGATGCAGCTTCCCACCCAGAAAGAGGCTTTCAGATGCTTTGTGACGATCTGACAAGCATCTATGAATCATGCTGAGGCCTTTACTTAAAACTTAAAACCTTCAACTGTTCAAATTTTTTAGTGCACCGCTGGCTTGTAACATGCTGCCGTAAAAACAACAACAAAAAAAAACAACAGCCTTTAATGTGTGAGGCACATTCAGTAATTGGATGTTAAACATATTAATGTCAGTACCATTTAATAAAAAATGAATTAATTCATATAGAAAATGTTGATCTTTCTCAGCAGTCTCCCTCTAACCTGAGGATACATGTATATTTGGCAGTTATATTTAAAAGACATATGAGATGAATCATAATTGATTTAAAAAAAAAAAAAAAAAAAAAAAAAAGACATCATGCACAGAAGCTACAATTTAACTATGAACACAGCTCGCAGTGGGTAATTAGCCAGGTTACATAACTGAAATGGAAAATCTGTTTGATTCGTTTGTGTGTTTTGTTTGCAGTGAGCTGAATGTAGCGTCGGTAGATCCAGATCTGTCCCTGGCTGTGGCCAAGAATGCTGCCAAGACCGTCCAGCTCTTCTGTGTCAAGTCTGAACAGCTGGTGTGTACAGCACCGTGTGTCTGTCTGTGTGTGTGTGTGCATTTTGGGGCAACTCTAAAACTCTGTATTTTGTTTTTTTTTTTTAAAAGCATCCATTTTCACCATTTCTGCTGAATTTAGCTCATCCTCAAAACTGCAATCCCGTCTAGAAACCATACACCGTCTCATCGTACCTCCCTCTGTCTGCAGCTGTGTACTCAGGGTGATGCCAGTCAGGTGATTGGTCCGTTAACGGATGGCCAGAGGAGGAACATTGCTGTGGTCAACTCCCTCTACCGTCTGCAGCAGGCCGTCGCCAAGGTAGGAATAAAAAAAAAAAAAAAGGAACAAATACACCTGCAGATTTACAATTTCAGTCAAGAAATGACGATTCACTTCACTTCCTGTCACAGATCAGCCTATAGAGAAATAATACTATAGCACAGTGATTGTAAAGCTCTTAATAAACTTTACAAAAACATCAGGTATAAAATACATTTTGGTTAATACATTTGTTGTAATCATAAGACTGAGTTCTCAAATTTAAAAAAAAAAAAATGTGATATACACAATGTTGAATCTTCATCACAGCTAAATATACAGGATCCGGTAGCATCTAGACAAATGGAAGCTACTAGTCAACACCAGCAGGTTGCAGGCTATCAGAGCCTTATTTCTCTGTGTTTCTCTGTGTGTGTTTAATCAGCTTTACACAGTTACAGAAAACTGGTTTTGTGCGTCTTTGTGTGCAGCTGCATTGGCTAATTTGTCTTTGAGAACAGATTTGAACCATCGTGTATTAATTGGTTGATTAGTTAGCTACATACACACACACAAAGTAGCACACACACTGCTCTAACCGTGTGAGTGTGTGAGTGTGTGAGTGAAGAATTACGTCTCTAACGCATAGAGATGTCAAATGGCACACAAGCACATGCGAAAGGAAGCAAAGGAGATTAGAGGGGGATGAAAGGAGAAGCAGCCATGGTGTGTGGTGTGTGTGTGTGTTCTCTCAGCCCCTTCCATTAAAGATGTATGGTATGTTCAGGCAGAGCAGCCCGGCTGATTAATAGCATTTTAAAAAAAAAACAGATTACTCCAGCATTAAATATTTAACCTCAAGGCTTAAACGTTTTACTGTGTGAAAAGACCTGTTTCAAATCCACCAATCAGCAGCAAGATCCTGAAGAAAGCTGTATTTAAGTAGTTCAGGAACTTCTTTAGTGTCTTCCTTTCTTAGGTTGTAACATGTAGCTGGTAGTTCTTGAAAGGCCCTCGTCCTGGTTTCTTACCCAGGGTTGTTGGTATTCCACAGGGTTCTAGATTTGGTCCATTTCTTTTTTCATTACACATGCTTTCACTCAGCTGAATTGTACTACAACACATAGTTTAACATTTCATAGCAGGCGAGACATATCTGTCTCCAAGTAGCTGATGTCCCCCAGTCCAATTTGTTAAATAAGCATTACAATTGGGTTGTATGAAACGAAATGAGGACCAATCGCAATTTAAACATCAACATGTAAATATCGGCTATTATTAGCACCTTTGCTTTGACTTCCTGTCTCCTGTCTCTTCTGTCTCACTAGTGATTTAAAAATTGTATCGCTAGCTTACACAGCTCTGTAGTTTAGTACCTCCATGCAGATGGGACTATCCATGCTTGTGTGCTCCCAAACTTTACCTCAGGTGATGGAAATGTCCCCAGCAGTTCAGGCACAAGTATGGACAGGCAGTTACTGTCTCATATAAAGCTGCTATAAATTTAACGTTATAATGTTCAGAGCTGCATTTTACGTATGAAAGATGTTATACTAGAAAGTTTCTCAGTTCATTCATTTACCTTTGTCTTCCTGTGTTTTGTTTTTTCAGATTATCTCAGGTCTGGGTTTTTGTCCACGGGCTGCTGCAGAGGCTCTGTCTTCATCTTTGGAGGTATTATGGCAAAAAATTTTATTTATTTATTTATTATTTGTCATTACCTTCGCTAAGGAGGTTATGTTTTCACTTGAGTCTGTGTGTGGGTTTGTTAGTTTGTCAGCAAGATTAGGCAAAAAATTTTTGCTCCAAACTTGGTGGAGGGATGGGACATGGAGAGGAACTCTTTAAATTTTGGTCTCGATCCGGTTAAAGAGGCAGATCCAGGACTTTTCTATCACTCTCCTTAACTCGAGCATATCATTTTATTATTTTAATGGAGCTTCTTGACAGTTTACAAAAGACCTGACGCTCACATCTTTTCATCATCACTGTGAATTAGACAAGTGGGAGCCGCACAGTTGATTAAATTCTCAGTGGAGCCTTTTATTCAAGTGTGTGAGACCTCCTTTTTTTAAATGTATGTGTCATTTCTGCTCAGCTCAGCACTGACGTTAATTTAGGGACACGCTTTGATTTAGTTGAAGTCTCAGTCTTTTTTTCTGAGGATGTGTTTACAGAAGCTTTTTTTAGTCCAGTAATTTTCTATCACTGTCAACATGGTTAATGGTGTTGTTCCCATGTACTGTGTGGTTAGCCCTGGTTTGTAGCTGGTATGTTGTACCATTACAGTCATGTCACAGAACTAAGGAGCCATTATATAATGAGGTTATTATTATTATTATTATTATTATTATTATTATTATTAACGTTTCATCTGCTGTATGACAAAGAAGACTTGTCCTAAAGCTGGATTTCCTGTCCAGGTGGCTGGATGTTCACTCGCTTCCTTTTTAAGATGATGGTCTAAGATTTGCAGTAATTTTGTTTTCATATTCACTGACAAACGGAGCGAATGCTCTGCAGCTGGTCTGCATGCATCTCCGAGAGACTCATGACACACACGAGCTTCAAAAGGTCGGGTTTACTTCAGACATTTGTCTGCGCTTGTCTGTTTATTTGAAGACATAAATCATTCATTACACACAGACTCAAAGAAGGACAGATACTAGATTTCAGGTGGTATTGGAGACGCTGCTTCATAGTGCTCTCATTAGCACACACATAGCTAATAACGTTCTCATATCTCGAAAGTAAATAAGTCATCAAACCTCGTTTCTATATATGTGCGTGCAGATGAGAGCACTATGAAGCAGCATCCCATGCACACTTAAATGTACATGCACACATACATACATATACGTGTGTGCGTATATATTCACCTACTGTTCACCTGCCTGCTCTAGTTGCTATGGGAACAGGGAGTCCCTAAGTCACAGGTAATGAGCAGTAGTTCATGTGATCTGGTCTTCGTGGATCACAGTAGGAGCTGTCTGGTCTGGATTCAGGGTCAGAATCTCTCCTTCTGTTTGTTCTTATTTTCCCCCACTCTACATTCTTCCAGACCTGATAGATCACAGGACTCTGTTTGTTTGTTTGTTTGTTTGTTTGTTTGTTTGTGTCTGTGGTTCAGGGGGTGCAGGCCCTGATGAGCAGCGCGGTGCAGCCTCTGCTGCAGTCGGTGAGCGACTCCATAGAGGCTATCATCATCACGCTGCACCAGGAAGACTTCTCAGGGTAAGCGACACGTACCCTGTTCCCACCACACACACCCTGGAAATGAGTCCAGGAGCTCAGACACCCAGGAACTACATTTAGCTCCTTGCTGGGTTTCAACATTAATAGAATTAAACACTCAATGTGTCACTGGTGTGTAATTTGTGTGTTTGTGTGTGTGTGTGTTGCAGGCCTCTGTCCAGCCCTGATAAGCCCGACATTCCGTGCTCCCTCTACATGAAGGAGCTGCAGGGCTTCATCTCCAGAGTGATGAGCGACTACTTCCGACACATCCAGTGCTCCGACTTCATCTACGAGAGCACCGAGGCCATCGCTCGGAGAGCCATCGAGCTGTTCATCCGCCACGCCAGCCTGCTGCGCCCGCTGGGAGAGGGAGGCAAGATGAGGCTGGCCGCCGACTTCGCACAGGTGAGGAAGACCCCCTTTTTTTCGGACCGCTCCTCTCCAGGACGGCTGACAAACGATATATATATATCCCACAGTGATGGCGTCATGTTTTCAGCAGACTGAAACACACGTGTCTGTTTGTTTGTGTGTGTGTGTGTGTGTGTGTTTGTGCGTCAGATGGAGATGGCCGTAGGTCCTCTGTGCAGGAGAGTGTCTGATCTGGGGAAACCTTACAGGATGCTGCGCTCCTTCAGGTGTGTACTCTGTGTGATTGTGAATTTGGGCGAACTGAACCTTTAACTTTTCTAGAACATCACCTGTAGTTTTCCGTGTTTTAGCCCAGACCCTAATATCACATTTACCTGCTCAAAAATATCTAATCAGTCTTTAGATGGATACACTCACACGATAAAAATCAACTTGAAACCACAGAACACTGAGCGGCCTTCGCTCCTGTTCGGGTTGCTGTCACATGACAGTGGAGCGTCCGAGGCAGCTCTTTGATCTGAGGTGAACTGAGCTGTGTTTCATTCACACGTCGTAAAAAACGACCTCGTGAATTTGGTGCTTCCCTGCATTAACAGGGTTTCTAGTCAGCCGCCGACTCCAAATCTAATGTCAGAGTTTGCAGCAGCCGCGCCTGCGACTGAATCATCGCACGCTGATGGGTTTGATCAGAGCATTGTCACGTCTCTGCAGGTTTACATGATCTGGAGTTAAAAGCTTGCTTTAAGCCTGACTTGTTGTCCAGGACTCCAGTACGTTTCTGTTTTGTGTCGCAGGCCGCTGCTGTTTCAGACCAGTGAGCTCATCGCCAGCAGTCCAGCTGTGGGAGACCTGATCCCCTACAGCACCCTGCTGCACTTCCTCTTCACCAGAGCCCCATCTGAGCTCAAGTCACCTCACCAGGTCTGTACACACACATATCCTCATTTTACCATAGCTGTATGGACACTCTATTTGTGTTTAGACTATACAACTAAAAGAGGTGTTCTCCCCCACAGAGAGCAGAGTGGTCCATAGCCCGTTACTCCCAGTGGTTAGACGATCACCCCTCAGAGAGAGACCGGCTCACCCTCATCAGGTAACCTCTTACTTTCTTCATAGCTCATAGAGACAACACACACAGTTAAAGGCCCCCCCCCCCATAGAGTTCCTCTGTACGTTCAGTGTTTGACACCCAAACATCCTGTGCAGCCTTGAGAAGCAGGTGATCTGAATCAGCTTTATCTCAGAGAGCACGGCCATGATGAGTAATGTGCAGTCAGCCATCAGCCTCTGCTGGTCAACTATGTATTGTCTGTCCTCCTTAGAAAGGCTGTAGTAGCTCACTGCAGTTCACAGACTCATGTAACATTGGGTGTATTGATGGTTCAGCACAGAGGATAATGAGCTGACTTTATTTGGTCTCACAGCTGAAAGAGAATAGTGTTTCAGTACAGAGTTAATAATGTAAGTGTGTATTTAGGTATGTATGTGGTCAATCTGAGCACTTAGATGTGAGCAGCACATGCCCATGATTAGTAGGATGTTTTATTAGATGGTTATTTCCATGTAAAGGTAAATTTTACTTTGAAAACCTGTTCTGTGTGCTCTTGACTTCCTGTTTACTAAATGAGATGTGTGTTTTCTCTCTGTCCTCCTCTAAGGGGCGCCCTGGAGGCCTATGTGCAGTCGGTGAGGGCTCGACAGGGGAAGGAGTTCGCCCCCATCTATCCCATCATGCTCCAGTTGTTGCAGAGAGCCACCAGCGGCTCACAGGACGTTAGAGCCTGAGGATGACACCGCTGCAGACGCCACGGTATCTGAACAGCTTCCTTCTGACCACATCAGAGAGTAATGTGAGCCTATGTCCAGCTCTGTGCACACTACATAAAGCCTACTGTTTACAGAGTAACTTGACTGTAGCAGCTGTAGCTCAGCTTAGACTCATGTTATTTTTTACTACTGTGACTAAATGAAGGGCCTTTATTGTGTAGGGAAACATGGGATATTTAGAAACAACTTTAACAAATTAAAGCTCCACATTTCCTGAACCTGCTCAGGTCTGAAGTGGCCTGCAGAGGTTCAGCTCAGTTACTCGGGTGGTACAACAGCTGTAGAAGGGATAAGAACAGGGCACTCTCCTGCTGTAAACATGTAACTGTCTCACGTTAGAGTGTTTGTACATATCTGTTATTATCAATCACAGGTTAATCAATGACTGTAGAATAATGGGGAAATGTTTGCAGGACTTTTATTTGTACATTACTTCATTAGAAGCATTGATCTTACTCACACACACACACAGTATGACAGGGGCAGTATACACAGGTGTACTCAGATGGGCCATTTCCACTGGTTGGGAGGAGGCTCTTCTATCAGCGGCTCCCATGGTTTCCACTCGGACATCTTCCTGGACAGAGCCAGCTCACACTCTGCCTGCACACACACAAAAAACAGCATTTAGTAACATTCAGTGACTCTTTGATTAAACTCTGCTTTCATTGTCACATGTCCTGCCTTAAATGAAGAGTTAGACGTTTGGGAAAAACACTTATTCACTTTGTTGAGAGTGAGAGATGATTGATTCCTGCTGCTGTTACTGTCAGAGAGAGAGAGAGAAACGGACTCTGCAAACAAGTTGTGATGGTAACAACAATGTATAAATGTCAGGTCTGTTATGACCTTGGTGGTTCTTTTGCAAATAAACTCTTTCAAATCCACAAGCACAGTCTCAGTCTATTCTTTCAGGGGCTATGTAGTATATCTGTGTGTATGTATGACTATGTATACAGTGCCAGTCCAAAGTTTGGACACACTTTCTCATTCAGTGGTTTTTCTTTATTTTAATTACTTTTTACATTGTAGATTCATACGGAAGACATCCAAACTATGAAGGAACACATATGGAATTATGTCGTTAACAAAAAATGTTAAACCAACCAGAATGTTTTATATTTTACCTTTTGCTTCACACACAATCACCTGACCTAAACCCAAATGACATGTCTTGGGAGGAGTTGGACCGCAGAGTGAAGGCAAAACAGCCAACAAGTGCTCAGCACCTCTGGGAACTCCTTCAAGACTGTTGGAAAACCATTCCAGGTGACTGTCATCAAAGCAAAAGGTGACTACTTCAAAGTATCTAAAATATAAAACATTCTGGTTGGTTTAACACTTTTTGTTAACTACATAATTCCATATGTGTTCCTTCATAGTTTGGATGTCTTCTGTATGAACGTAATAAAAATAAAGACAAACCACTGAATGAGAAGGTGTGTCCAAACTTTGGACTGGTACTGTACATAAATACAGACGTGTGTGTGTGTATAGATGTAAGTTTGACTAAGTGTGTGTGTGTAAATGTTTGACCTACCTGGAAGATGACTTCTTCAATCTGACCACAGTTTATTTTCTTCTCCAGCTTTTCAACATCAGGCTCCTATAAAGACACAAGTTCTCATCAGCCCAACCTCCATCTTTAATACTACACAGGGTGTATCCATAAATAAATACATACAGACACACACAGACACACACACACCACAGTCCATCACTAACCGTTTTGACATGGTTGAAGCGATCGTTGACTAGCTGCTCTGTGTACTTCCTGTAGGCGGCGTCCTGGGGCATGGTCTGCAGCGATGCCAGGATCTTTGAGTAGAGAACCTTCAGGCGCTGAGAGTAGGAGCAGGATGGTTTAGTTAGAACAAGAAAGAAGAGCTGCTGATGTATGATGTAGGGCTGGGTATCAAAAAAAGAAAATTATTTAGTTCAATACCTAATGGGTTAATATCATTTAAATTAAATGACATTTTGAAGTCTTACTATACTATGACATTTTTTGGCACATTTTGAGGCCATACTAAAGTATGACTTTTTTGGCCTATTTTGAAGCCTTACTATACTATTACCATTTTTATGTCATTTTGAGGCCATACTAAAGTATGAGTTTTTTTGGCATATTTTGAAGCCTTACTATACTATGACCTTTTTTGGCAAAATTTGAGGCTATACTAAAGTATGACTTTTTTTTGGCTGATTTTGACTCCTTACTATACTATGACGTTTTTTGGCATATTTTGAAGCCTTACTATACTATTACCATTTTTATGACATTTTTTGGCACATTTTGAGGTCATACTAAAGTATGACTTTTTTGGCCTATTTTGAAGCCTTACTATACTATGACCATTTTTGGCATATTTTGAAGCCTTACTATACTATTACCATTTTTATGACATTTTGAGTCCATACTAAAGTATGACTTTGTTTGGCCTATTTTGAAGCCTTACTATACTATGACCACTTTTATGATATTTTGAGGCCATACTAAAGTATGACTTTGTTTGGCTGATTTTGACACCATACTATACTATGACATTTTTTTTTTATGACATTTTGAGATCATACTAAAGTATGACTTTTTTGGCCTATTTTGAAGCCTTATTATACTATGACCTTTTTTGGCCTATTTTGAAGCCTTACTATACTATGACCATTTTTATGTCATTTTGAGTCCATACTACAGTATGACTTTTTCTGGCCTATTTTGATGCCTTACTATACTATGACATTTTTTGGCACATTTTGAGGTCATACTAAAGTATGACTTTTTTTGACCGATTTTGACACCATACTATACTATGACATTTTGAGATCATAGTAAAGTATGACTTTTTTTGGCGTATTTTGAAGCCTTACTATACTATGACCTTTTTTGGCATATTTTGAAGCCTTACTATACTATGACCATTTTTATGTCATTTTGAGGCCATACTACAGTATGACTTTGTTTGGCCTATTTTGAAGCCTTACTATACTATGACCACTTTTATGATATTTTGAGGCCATACTAAAGTATGACTTTGTTTGGCTGATTTTGACACCATACTATACTATGACATTATTTATGACATTTTGAGGCCATACTAAAGTATGACTTATTTTGGCCTATTTTGAAGCCTTATTATACTATGACCTTTTTTGGCATAATTTGACACCATACTATACTATGACATTTTTTTATGACATTTTGAGATCATACTAAAGTATGACTTTTTTGGCCTATTTTGAAGCCTTACTATACTATGACCATTTTTATGTCATTTTGAGGCCATACTACAGTATGACTTTTTTTGGCCGATTTTGACAGCATACTATACTATGACATTTTTTATGACATTTTGAGATCATGCTAAAGTATGACTTTTTTGGACTATTTTGAAGCCTTACTATACTATGACCTTTTTTTGGCATATTTTGAAGCCTTACTATACTATTACCATTTTTATGTCATTTTGGGGCCATACTAAAGTACGACTTTGTTTGGCCTATTTTGAAGCCTTACTATACTATTACCATTTTTATGTCATTTTGGGGCCATACTAAAGTATGACTTTGTTTGGCCTATTTTGAAGCCTTACTATACTATGACCATTTTTATGATATTTTGAGGCCATACTAAAGTATGACTTTTTTGGCCTATTTTGAAGCCTTATTATACTATGACCTTTTTTGGCATATTTTGAGATCATGCTAAAGTATGACTTCTTTGGCCTATTTTGAAGCCTTACTATACTATGACCTTTTTTTTGGCATATTTTGAAGCCTTACTATACGATGACCATTTTTATGATATTTTGAGGCCATACTAAAGTATGACTTTTTTTGGCCTATTTTGAAGCCTTATTATACTATGACCTTTTTTGGCATATTTTGAAGCCGTACTATACTATGACCATTTTTATGTCATTTTGAGGCCATACTACAGTATGACTTTTTCTGGCCTATTTTGAAGCCTTATTACACTATGACCTTTTTTGGCATATTTTGAAGCCTTACTATACTATGACCATTTTTATGTCATTTTGAGGCCATACTACAGTATGACTTTTTCTGGCCTATTTTGATGCCTTACTATACTATGACATTTTTTGGCACATTTTGAGGTCATACTAAAGTATGACTTTTTTTGGCCGATTTTGACACCATACTATACTATGACATTTTTTATGACATTTTGAGATCATGCTAAAGTATGACTTTTTTGGCCTATTTTCAAGCCTTACTATACTATGACCATTTTTATGTCATTTTGAGGCCATACTACAGTATGACTTTTTCTGGCCGATTTTGACACCATACTATAATATGACATTTTTATGACATTTTGAGATCATACTAAAGTATGACTTTTTTGGCCTATATTGAAGCCTTATTATACTATGACCTTTTTTGGCATATTTTGAGGCCATACTAAAGTATGACTTTTTTGGCCTATTTTGAAGCCTTACTATACTATGACATTTTTTGGCACATTTTGAGGACATACTAAAGTATGACTTATTTTGGCCTATTTTGAAGCCTTATTATACTATGACCTTTTTTGGCCGATTTTGACACCATACTATACTATGACATTTTTTATGACATTTTGAGATCATACTAAAGTTTGACTTTTTTGGCCTATATTGAAGCCTTATTATACTATGACTTTTTTTGGCATATTTTGAAGCCTTACTATACTATGACCATTTTTATGTCATTTTGAGGCCATACTACAGTATGACTTTTTCTGGCATATTTTGAAGCCTTACTATACTATGACCATTTTTATGTCATTTTGAGGCGATACTACAGTATGACTTTTTCCGGCCTATTTTGATGCCTTACTATACTATGACATTTTTTGGCACATTTTGAGGTCATACTAAAGTATGACACTTTTTGGCCGATTTTGACACCATACTATACTATGACATTTTTTGGCACATTTTGAGGCCATACTAAAGTATGACTTTTTTGGCCTATTTTGAAGCCTTACTATACTATGACATTTTTTGGCACATTTTGAGGACATACTAAAGTATGACTTTTTTTGGCCTATTTTGAAGCCTTATTATACTATGACCTTTTTTGGCATATTTTGAAGCCTTACTATACTATTACCATTTTTATGTCATTTTGAGGCCATACTAAAGTATGACTTTGTTTGGCCTATTTTGAAGCCTTACTATACTATGACCACTTTTATGATATTTTGAGGCCATACTAAAGTATGACTTTGTTTGGCTAATTTTGACACCATACTATACTATGACATTTTTTTTTATGACATTTTGAGATCATACTAAAGTATGACTTTTTTGGCCTATTTTGATGCCTTACTATACTAAGACATTTTTTGGCACATTTTGAGGTCATACTAAAGTATGACTTTTTTTGACCGATTTTGACACCATACTATACTATGACATTTTGAGATCATAGTAAAGTATGACTTTTTTTGGCGTATTTTGAAGCCTTACTATACTATGACCTTTTTTGGCATATTTTGAAGCCTTACTATACTATGACCATTTTTATGTCATTTTGAGGCCATACTACAGTATGACTTTGTTTGGCCTATTTTGAAGCCTTACTATACTATGACCACTTTTATGATATTTTGAGGCCAGACTAAAGTATGACTTTGTTTGGCTGATTTTGACACCATACTATACTATGACATTATTTATGACATTTTGAGGCCATACTAAAGTATGACTTATTTTGGCCTATTTTGAAGCCTTATTATACTATGACCTTTTTTGGCATAATTTGACACCATACTATACTATGACATTTTTTTATGACATTTTGAGATCATACTAAAGTATGACTTTTTTGGCCTATTTTGAAGCCTTATTATACTATGACCTTTTTTGGCCTAATTTGAAGCCTTACTATACTATGACCATTTTTTGGCACATTTTGAGGTCATACTAAAGTATGACTTTTTTTGGCCGATTTTGACACCACACTATACTATGACATTTTTTATGACATTTTGAGATCATGCTAAAGTATGACTTTTTTGGACTATTTTGAAGCCTTACTATACTATGACCTTTTTTATGTCATTTTGAGTCCATACTACAGTATGACTTTTTCTGGCCTATTTTGATGCCTTACTATACTAAGACATTTTTTGGCACATTTTGAGGTCATACTAAAGTATGACTTTTTTTGACCGATTTTGACACCATACTATACTATGACATTTTGAGATCATAGTAAAGTATGACTTTTTTTGGCGTATTTTGAAGCCTTACTATACTATGACCTTTTTTGGCATATTTTGAAGCCTTACTATACTATGACCATTTTTATGTCATTTTGAGGCCATACTACAGTATGACTTTGTTTGGCCTATTTTGAAGCCTTACTATACTATGACCACTTTTATGATATTTTGAGGCCAGACTAAAGTATGACTTTGTTTGGCTGATTTTGACACCATACTATACTATGACATTATTTATGACATTTTGAGGCCATACTAAAGTATGACTTATTTTGGCCTATTTTGAAGCCTTATTATACTATGACCTTTTTTGGCATAATTTGACACCATACTATACTATGACATTTTTTTATGACATTTTGAGATCATACTAAAGTATGACTTTTTTGGCCTATTTTGAAGCCTTATTATACTATGACCTTTTTTGGCCTAATTTGAAGCCTTACTATACTATGACCATTTTTTGGCACATTTTGAGGTCATACTAAAGTATGACTTTTTTTGGCCGATTTTGACACCACACTATACTATGACATTTTTTATGACATTTTGAGATCATGCTAAAGTATGACTTTTTTGGACTATTTTGAAGCCTTACTATACTATGACCTTTTTTTGGCATATTTTGAAGCCTTACTATACTATTACCATTTTTATGTAATTTTGGGGCCATACTAAAGTATGACTTTGTTTGGCCTATTTTGAAGCCTTACAATACTATGACCATTTTTATGATATTTTGAGGCCATACTAAAGTATGACTTCTTTGGCCTATTTTGAAGCCTTACTATACTATGACCTTTTTTTGGCATATTTTGAAGCCTTACTATACGATGACCATTTTTATGATATTTTGAGGCCATACTAAAGTATGACTTTTTTTGGCCTATTTTGAAGCCTTATTATACTATGACCTTTTTTGGCATATTTTGAATCCTTACTATACTATGACCATTTTTATGTCATTTTGAGGCCATACTACAGTATGACTTTTTCTGGCCTATTTTGAAGCCTTATTATACTATGACCTTTTTTGGCATATTTTGAAGCCTTACTATACTATGACCATTTTTATGTCATTTTGAGGCCATACTACAGTATGACTTTTTCTGGCCTATTTTGATGCCTTATTATACTATGACCTTTTTTGGCATATTTTGAAGCCTTACTATACTATGACCATTTTTATGTCATTTTGAGGCCATACTACAGTATGACTTTTTCTGGCCTATTTTGATGCCTTACTATACTATGACATTTTTTGGCACATTTTGAGGTCATACTAAAGTATGACTTTGTTTGGCCTATTTTGAAGCCTTATTATACTATGACCTTTTTTGGCATATTTTGAGATCATGCTAAAGTATGACTTCTTTGGCCTATTTTGAAGCCTTACTATACTATGACCTTTTTTTTGGCATATTTTGAAGCCTGACTATACGATGACCATTTTTATGATATTTTGAGGCCATACTAAAGTATGACTTTTTTTGGCCTATTTTGAAGCCTTATTATACTATGACCTTTTTTGGCATATTTTGAATCCTTACTATACTATGACATTTTGAGATCATAGTAAAGTATGACTTTTTTGGCGTATTTTGAAGCCTTATTATACTATGACCTTTTTTGGCATATTTTGAAGCCTTACTATACTATGACCATTTTTATGTCATTTTGAGGCCATACTACAGTATGACTTTTTCTGGCCTATTTTGATGCCTTACTATACTATGACATTTTTTGGCACATTTTGAGGTCATACTAAAGTATGACTTTTTTTGGCCGATTTTGACACCATACTATACTATGACATTTTGAGATCATACTAAAGAATGACTTTTTTGGCCTATTTTGAAGCCTTACTATACTATGACCTTTTTTGGCATATTTTGAGGCCATACTAAAGTATGACTTTTTTGGCCTATTTTGAAGCCTTACTATACTATGACATTTTTTGGCACATTTTGAGGACATACTAAAGTATGACTTTTTTTGGCCTATTTTGAAGCCTTATTATACTATGACATTTTTTGGCACATTTTGAGGACATACTAAAGTATGACTTATTTTGGCCTATTTTGAAGCCTTATTATACTATGACCTTTTTTGGCCGATTTTGACACCATACTATACTATGACATTTTTTATGACATTTTGAGATCATACTAAAGTTTGACTTTTTTGGCCTATATTGAAGCCTTATTATACTATGACCTTTTTTGGCATATTTTGAAGCCTTACTATACTATGACCATTTTTATGTCATTTTGAGGCCATACTACAGTATGACTTTTTCTGGCATATTTTGAAGCCTTACTATACTATGACCATTTTTATGTCATTTTGAGGCCATACTACAGTATGACTTTTTCTGGCCTATTTTGAAGCCTTACTATACTATGACCATTTTTATGATATTTTGAGGCCATACTAAAGTATGACTTTTTTGGCCTATTTTGAAGCCTTATTATACTATGACCTTTTTTGGCATATTTTGAGATCATGCTAAAGTATGACTTCTTTGGCCTATTTTGAAGCCTTACTACAGTATGACTTTTTCTGGCCTATTTTGAAGCCTTACTATACGATAACCATTTTTATGATATTTTGAGGCCATACTAAAGTATGACTTTTTCTGGCCTATTTTGAAGCCTTATTATACTATGACCTTTTTTGGCCAATTTTGACACCATACTATACTATGACATTTTTTATGACATTTTGAGGCCATACTACAGTATGACTTTTTCTGGCCTATTTTGATGCCTTACTATACTATGACATTTTTTGGCACATTTTGAGGTCATACTAAAGTATGACTTTTTTTGGCCGATTTTGACACCATACTATACTATGACATTTTTTATGACATTTTGAGATCATGCTAAAGTATGACTTTTTTGGACTATTTTGAAGCCTTACTATACTATGACCTTTTTTTGGCATATTTTGAAGCCTTACTATACTATTACCATTTTTATGTCATTTTGGGGCCATACTAAAGTATGACTTCTTTGGCCTATTTTGAAGCCTTACTATACTATGACCTTTTTTTGGCATATTTTGAAGCCTTACTATACGATGACCATTTTTATGTCATTTTGAGGCCATACTACAGTATGACTTTTTCTGGCCTATTTTGAAGCCTTATTATACTATGACCTTTTTTGGCATATTTTGAAGCCTTACTATACTATGACCATTTTTATGTCATTTTGAGGCCATACTACAGTATGACTTTTTCTGGCCTATTTTGATGCCTTACTATACTATGACATTTTTTGGCACATTTTGAGGTCATACTAAAGTATGACTTTTTTTGGCCGATTTTGAAGCCTTATTATACTATGACCTTTTTTGGCATATTTTGAGATCATGCTAAAGTATGACTTCTTTGGCCTATTTTGAAGCCTTACTATACTATGACCTTTTTTTGGCATATTTTGAAGCCTTACTATACTATGACTATTTTTATGTCATTTTGAGGCCATACTACAGTATGACTTTTTCTGGCCTATTTTGATGCCTTACTATACTATGACATTTTTTGGCACATTTTGAGGTCATACTAAAGTATGACTTTTTTTGGCCGATTTTGACACCATACTATACTATGACATTTTTTATGACATTTTGAGATCATGCTAAAGTATGACTTTTTTGGCCTATTTTGAAGCCTTACTATACTATTACCATTTTTATGATATTTTGAGGCCATACTAAAGTATGATTTTTTTGGCCTATTTTGAAGCCTTATTATACTATGACCTTTTTTGGCATATTTTGAGATCATGCTAAAGTATGACTTCTTTGGCCTATTTTGAAGCCTTACTATACTATGACCTTTTTTTTTGGCATATTTTGAAGTCTTACTATACTATGACCATTTTTATGATATTTTGAGGCCATACTAAAGTATGACTTTTTCTGGCCTATTTTGAAGCCTTATTATACTATGACCTTTTTTGGCATATTTTGAAGCCTTACTATACTATGACCATTTTTATGTCATTTTGAGGCCATACTACAGTATGACTTTTTCTGGCTTATTTTGATGCCTTACTATACTATGACATTTTTTGGCACATTTTGAGGTCATACTAAAGTATGACGTTTTTTGGCCGATTTTGACACCATACTATACTATGACATTTTTTATGACATTTTGAGGCCATACTACAGTATGACTTTTTCTGGCCTATTTTGATGCCTTACTATACTATGACATTTTTTGGCACATTTTGAGGTCATACTAAAGTATGACTTTGTTTGGCCTATTTTGAAGCCTTACTATACTATGACCATTTTTATGATATTTTGAGGCCATACTACAGTATGACTTTTTTGGCCTATTTTGAAGCCTTATTATACTATGACCTTTTTTGGCATATTTTGAGATCATGCTAAAGTATGACTTCTTTGGCCTATTTTGAAGCCTTATTACACTATGACCTTTTTTGGCATATTTTGAAGCCTTACTATACTATGACCATTTTTATGTCATTTTGAGGCCATACTACAGTATGACTTTTTCTGGCCTATTTTGATGCCTTACTATACTATGACATTTTTTGGCACATTTTGAGGTCATACTAAAGTATGACTTTTTTGGCCTATATTGAAGCCTTATTATACTATGACCTTTTTTGACATATTTTGATGCCTTACTATACTATGACCTTTTTTGGCATATTTTGAGGCCATACTAAAGTATGACTTTTTTGGCCTATTTTGAAGCCTTACTATACTATGACATTTTTTGGCACATTTTGAGGACATACTAAAGTATGACTTATTTTGGCCTATTTTGAAGCCTTATTATACTATGACCTTTTTTGGCCGATTTTGACACCATACTATACTATGACATTTTTTATGACATTTTGAGATCATACTAAAGTTTGACTTTTTTGGCCTATATTGAAGCCTTATTATACTATGACTTTTTTTGGCATATTTTGAAGCCTTACTATACTATGACCATTTTTATGTCATTTTGAGGCCATACTACAGTATGACTTTTTCTGGCATATTTTGAAGCCTTACTATACTATGACCATTTTTATGTCATTTTGAGGCGATACTACAGTATGACTTTTTCCGGCCTATTTTGATGCCTTACTATACTATGACATTTTTTGGCACATTTTGAGGTCATACTAAAGTATGACACGTTTTGGCCGATTTTGACACCATACTATACTATGACATTTTTTGGCACATTTTGAGGCCATACTAAAGTATGACTTTTTTGGCCTATTTTGAAGCCTTACTATACTATGACATTTTTTGGCACATTTTGAGGACATACTAAAGTATGACTTTTTTTGGCCTATTTTGAAGCCTTATTATACTATGACCTTTTTTGGCATATTTTGAAGCCTTACTATACTATTACCATTTTTATGTCATTTTGAGGCCATACTAAAGTATGACTTTGTTTGGCCTATTTTGAAGCCTTACTATACTATGACCACTTTTATGATATTTTGAGGCCATACTAAAGTATGACTTTGTTTGGCTAATTTTGACACCATACTATACTATGACATTTTTTTTATGACATTTTGAGATCATACTAAAGTATGACTTTTTTGGCCTATTTTGAAGCCTTATTATACTATGACCTTTTTTGGCCTATTTTGAAGCCTTACTATACTATGACCATTTTTATGTCATTTTGAGTCCATACTACAGTATGACTTTTTCTGGCCTATTTTGATGCCTTACTATACTAAGACATTTTTTGGCACATTTTGAGGTCATACTAAAGTATGACTTTTTTTGACCGATTTTGACACCATACTATACTATGACATTTTGAGATCATAGTAAAGTATGACTTTTTTTGGCGTATTTTGAAGCCTTACTATACTATGACCTTTTTTGGCATATTTTGAAGCCTTACTATACTATGACCATTTTTATGTCATTTTGAGGCCATACTACAGTATGACTTTGTTTGGCCTATTTTGAAGCCTTACTATACTATGACCACTTTTATGATATTTTGAGGCCAGACTAAAGTATGACTTTGTTTGGCTGATTTTGACACCATACTATACTATGACATTATTTATGACATTTTGAGGCCATACTAAAGTATGACTTATTTTGGCCTATTTTGAAGCCTTATTATACTATGACCTTTTTTGGCATAATTTGACACCATACTATACTATGACATTTTTTATGACATTTTGAGATCATACTAAAGTATGACTTTTTTGGCCTATTTTGAAGCCTTATTATACTATGACCTTTTTTGGCCTAATTTGAAGCCTTACTATACTATGACCATTTTTTGGCACATTTTGAGGTCATACTAAAGTATGACTTTTTTTGGCCGATTTTGACACCACACTATACTATGACATTTTTTATGACATTTTGAGATCATGCTAAAGTATGACTTTTTTGGACTATTTTGAAGCCTTACTATACTATGACCTTTTTTTGGCACATTTTGAGGTCATACTAAAGTATGACTTTTTTTGGCCGATTTTGACACCACACTATACTATGACATTTTTTATGACATTTTGAGATCATGCTAAAGTATGACTTTTTTGGACTATTTTGAAGCCTTACTATACTATTACCATTTTTATGTCATTTTGGGGCCATACTAAAGTATGACTTTGTTTGGCCTATTTTGAAGCCTTACAATACTATGACCATTTTTATGATATTTTGAGGCCATACTAAAGTATGACTTCTTTGGCCTATTTTGAAGCCTTACTATACTATGACCTTTTTTTTGGCATATTTTGAAGCCTTACTATACGATGACCATTTTTATGATATTTTGAGGCCATACTAAAGTATGACTTTTTTTGGCCTATTTTGAAGCCTTATTATACTATGACCTTTTTTGGCATATTTTGAATCCTTACTATACTATGACCATTTTTATGTCATTTTGAGGCCATACTACAGTATGACTTTTTCTGGCCAATTTTGAAGCCTTATTATACGATGACCTTTTTTGGCATATTTTGAAGCCTTACTATACTATGACCATTTTTATGTCATTTTGAGGCCATACTACAGTATGACTTTTTCTGGCCTATTTTGATGCCTTACTATACTATGACATTTTTTTGGCACATTTTGAGGTCATACTAAAGTATGACTTTTTTTGGCCGATTTTGAAGCCTTATTATACTATGACCTTTTTTGGCATATTTTGAGATCATGCTAAAGTATGACTTCTTTGGCCTATTTTGAAGCCTTACTATACTATGACCTTTTTTTGGCATATTTTGAAGCCTTACTATACTATGACTATTTTTATGTCATTTTGAGGCCATACTACAGTATGACTTTTTCTGGCCTATTTTGATGCCTTACTATACTATGACATTTTTTGGCACATTTTGAGGTCATACTAAAGTATGACTTTTTTTGGCCGATTTTGACACCATACTATACTATGACATTTTTTATGACATTTTGAGATCATGCTAAAGTATGACTTTGTTTGGCCTATTTTGAAGCCTTATTATACTATGACCTTTTTTGGCATATTTTGAGATCATGCTAAAGTATGACTTCTTTGGCCTATTTTGAAGCCTTACTATACTATGACCTTTTTTTTGGCATATTTTGAAGCCTGACTATACGATGACCATTTTTATGATATTTTGAGGCCATACTAAAGTATGACTTTTTTTGGCCTATTTTGAAGCCTTATTATACTATGACCTTTTTTGGCATATTTTGAATCCTTACTATACTATGACATTTTGAGATCATAGTAAAGTATGACTTTTTTGGCGTATTTTGAAGCCTTATTATACTATGACCTTTTTTGGCATATTTTGAAGCCTTACTATACTATGACCATTTTTATGTCATTTTGAGGCCATACTACAGTATGACTTTTTCTGGCCTATTTTGATGCCTTACTATACTATGACATTTTTTGGCACATTTTGAGGTCATACTAAAGTATGACTTTTTTTGGCCGATTTTGACACCATACTATACTATGACATTTTTTATGACATTTTGAGATCATACTAAAGTATGACTTTTTTGGCCTATTTTGAAGCCTTACTATACTATGACCCTTTTTTGGCATATTTTGAAGCCTTACTATACTATGACCTTTTTTGGCATATTTTGAGGCCATACTAAAGTATGACTTTTTTGGCATATTTTGAAGCCTTACTATACTATGACATTTTTTGGCACATTTTGAGGCCATACTAAAGTATGACTTTTTTTGGCCGATTTTGACACCATACTATACTATGACATTTTTTATGACATTTTGAGATCATGCTAAAGTATGACTTTTTTGGACTATTTTGAAGCCTTACTATACTATGACCTTTTTTTGGCATATTTTGAAGCCTTACTATACTATTACCATTTTTATGTCATTTTGGGGCCATACTAAAGTATGACTTTGTTTGGCCTATTTTGAAGCCTTACTATACTATGACCATTTTTATGATATTTTGAGGCCATACTACAGTATGACTTTTTTGGCCTATTTTGAAGCCTTATTATACTATGACCTTTTTTGGCATATTTTGAGATCATGCTAAAGTATGACTTCTTTGGCCTATTTTGAAGCCTTATTACACTATGACCTTTTTTGGCATATTTTGAAGCCTTACTATACTATGACCATTTTTATGTCATTTTGAGGCCATACTACAGTATGACTTTTTCTGGCCTATTTTGATGCCTTACTATACTATGACATTTTTTGGCACATTTTGAGGTCATACTAAAGTATGACTTTTTTTGGCCGATTTTGACACCATACTATACTATGACATTTTTTATGACATTTTGAGATCATGCTAAAGTATGACTTTTTTGGCCTATTTTCAAGCCTTACTATACTATGACCATTTTTATGTCATTTTGAGGCCATACTACAGTATGACTTTTTCTGGCCGATTTTGACACCATACTATAATATGACATTTTTATGACATTTTGAGATCATACTAAAGTATGACTTTTTTGGCCTATATTGAAGCCTTATTATACTATGACCTTTTTTGACATATTTTGATGCCTTACTATACTATGACCTTTTTTGGCATATTTTGAGGCCATACTAAAGTATGACTTTTTTGGCCTATTTTGAAGCCTTACTATACTATGACATTTTTTGGCACATTTTGAGGACATACTAAAGTATGACTTATTTTGGCCTATTTTGAAGCCTTATTATACTATGACCTTTTTTGGCCGATTTTGACACCATACTATACTATGACATTTTTTATGACATTTTGAGATCATACTAAAGTTTGACTTTTTTGGCCTATATTGAAGCCTTATTATACTATGACTTTTTTTGGCATATTTTGAAGCCTTACTATACTATGACCATTTTTATGTCATTTTGAGGCCATACTACAGTATGACTTTTTCTGGCATATTTTGAAGCCTTACTATACTATGACCATTTTTATGTCATTTTGAGGCGATACTACAGTATGACTTTTTCCGGCCTATTTTGATGCCTTACTATACTATGACATTTTTTGGCACATTTTGAGGTCATACTAAAGTATGACACGTTTTGGCCGATTTTGACACCATACTATACTATGACATTTTTTGGCACATTTTGAGGCCATACTAAAGTATGACTTTTTTGGCCTATTTTGAAGCCTTACTATACTATGACATTTTTTGGCACATTTTGAGGACATACTAAAGTATGACTTTTTTTGGCCTATTTTGAAGCCTTATTATACTATGACCTTTTTTGGCATATTTTGAAGCCTTACTATACTATTACCATTTTTATGTCATTTTGAGGCCATACTAAAGTATGACTTTGTTTGGCCTATTTTGAAGCCTTACTATACTATGACCACTTTTATGATATTTTGAGGCCATACTAAAGTATGACTTTGTTTGGCTAATTTTGACACCATACTATACTATGACATTTTTTTTATGACATTTTGAGATCATACTAAAGTATGACTTTTTTGGCCTATTTTGAAGCCTTATTATACTATGACCTTTTTTGGCCTATTTTGAAGCCTTACTATACTATGACCATTTTTATGTCATTTTGAGTCCATACTACAGTATGACTTTTTCTGGCCTATTTTGATGCCTTATTATACTAAGACATTTTTTGGCACATTTTGAGGTCATACTAAAGTATGACTTTTTTTGACCGATTTTGACACCATACTATACTATGACATTTTGAGATCATAGTAAAGTATGACTTTTTTTGGCGTATTTTGAAGCCTTACTATACTATGACCTTTTTTGGCATATTTTGAAGCCTTACTATACTATGACCATTTTTATGTCATTTTGAGGCCATACTACAGTATGACTTTGTTTGGCCTATTTTGAAGCCTTACTATACTATGACCACTTTTATGATATTTTGAGGCCAGACTAAAGTATGACTTTGTTTGGCTGATTTTGACACCATACTATACTATGACATTATTTATGACATTTTGAGGCCATACTAAAGTATGACTTATTTTGGCCTATTTTGAAGCCTTATTATACTATGACCTTTTTTGGCATAATTTGACACCATACTATACTATGACATTTTTTATGACATTTTGAGATCATACTAAAGTATGACTTTTTTGGCCTATTTTGAAGCCTTATTATACTATGACCTTTTTTGGCCTAATTTGAAGCCTTACTATACTATGACCATTTTTTGGCACATTTTGAGGTCATACTAAAGTATGACTTTTTTTGGCCGATTTTGACACCACACTATACTATGACATTTTTTATGACATTTTGAGATCATGCTAAAGTATGACTTTTTTGGACTATTTTGAAGCCTTACTATACTATGACCTTTTTTTGGCACATTTTGAGGTCATACTAAAGTATGACTTTTTTTGGCCGATTTTGACACCACACTATACTATGACATTTTTTATGACATTTTGAGATCATGCTAAAGTATGACTTTTTTGGACTATTTTGAAGCCTTACTATACTATGACCTTTTTTTGGCATATTTTGAAGCCTTACTATACTATTACCATTTTTATGTCATTTTGGGGCCATACTAAAGTATGACTTTGTTTGGCCTATTTTGAAGCCTTACAATACTATGACCATTTTTATGATATTTTGAGGCCATACTAAAGTATGACTTCTTTGGCCTATTTTGAAGCCTTACTATACTATGACCTTTTTTTTGGCATATTTTGAAGCCTTACTATACGATGACCATTTTTATGATATTTTGAGGCCATACTAAAGTATGACTTTTTTTGGCCTATTTTGAAGCCTTATTATACTATGACCTTTTTTGGCATATTTTGAATCCTTACTATACTATGACCATTTTTATGTCATTTTGAGGCCATACTACAGTATGACTTTTTCTGGCCAATTTTGAAGCCTTATTATACGATGACCTTTTTTGGCATATTTTGAAGCCTTACTATACTATGACCATTTTTATGTCATTTTGAGGCCATACTACAGTATGACTTTTTCTGGCCTATTTTGATGCCTTACTATACTATGACATTTTTTTGGCACATTTTGAGGTCATACTAAAGTATGACTTTTTTTGGCCGATTTTGAAGCCTTATTATACTATGACCTTTTTTGGCATATTTTGAGATCATGCTAAAGTATGACTTCTTTGGCCTATTTTGAAGCCTTACTATACTATGACCTTTTTTTGGCATATTTTGAAGCCTTACTATACTATGACTATTTTTATGTCATTTTGAGGCCATACTACAGTATGACTTTTTCTGGCCTATTTTGATGCCTTACTATACTATGACATTTTTTGGCACATTTTGAGGTCATACTAAAGTATGACTTTTTTTGGCCGATTTTGACACCATACTATACTATGACATTTTTTATGACATTTTGAGATCATGCTAAAGTATGACTTTGTTTGGCCTATTTTGAAGCCTTATTATACTATGACCTTTTTTGGCATATTTTGAGATCATGCTAAAGTATGACTTCTTTGGCCTATTTTGAAGCCTTACTATACTATGACCTTTTTTTGGCATATTTTGAAGCCTGACTATACGATGACCATTTTTATGATATTTTGAGGCCATACTAAAGTATGACTTTTTTTGGCCTATTTTGAAGCCTTATTATACTATGACCTTTTTTGGCATATTTTGAATCCTTACTATACTATGACATTTTGAGATCATAGTAAAGTATGACTTTTTTGGCGTATTTTGAAGCCTTATTATACTATGACCTTTTTTGGCATATTTTGAAGCCTTACTATACTATGACCATTTTTATGTCATTTTGAGGCCATACTACAGTATGACTTTTTCTGGCCTATTTTGATGCCTTACTATACTATGACATTTTTTGGCACATTTTGAGGTCATACTAAAGTATGACTTTTTTTGGCCGATTTTGACACCATACTATACTATGACATTTTTTATGACATTTTGAGATCATACTAAAGTATGACTTTTTTGGCCTATTTTGAAGCCTTACTATACTATGACCCTTTTTTGGCATATTTTGAAGCCTTACTATACTATGACCTTTTTTGGCATATTTTGAGGCCATACTAAAGTATGACTTTTTTGGCATATTTTGAAGCCTTACTATACTATGACATTTTTTGGCACATTTTGAGGCCATACTAAAGTATGACTTTTTTTGGCCTATTTTGAAGCCTTATTATACTATGACCTTTTTTGGCATATTTTGAAGCCTTACTATACTATGACCATTTTTATGTCATTTTGAGGCCATACTACAGTATGACTTTTTCTGGCCTATTTTGATGGCTTACTATACTATGACATTTTTTGGCACATTTTGAGGTCATACTAAAGTATGACTTTTTTTGGCCGATTTTGACACCATACTATACTATGACATTTTGAGATCATGCTAAAGTATGACTTCTTTGGCCTATTTTGAAGCCTTACTATACTATGACCTTTTTTTGGCATATTTTGAAGCCTTACTATACTATGACTATTTTTATGTCATTTTGAGGCCATACTACAGTATGACTTTTTCTGGCCTATTTTGATGCCTTACTATACTATGACATTTTTTGGCACATTTTGAGGTCATACTAAAGTATGACTTTTTTTGGCCGATTTTGACACCATACTATACTATGACATTTTTTATGACATTTTGAGATCATACTAAAGTATGACTTTTTTGGCCTATTTTGAAGCCTTACTATACTATGACCCTTTTTTGGCATATTTTGAAGCCTTACTATACTATGACCTTTTTTGGCATATTTTGAGGCCATACTAAAGTATGACTTTTTTGGCATATTTTGAAGCCTTACTATACTATGACATTTTTTGGCACATTTTGAGGCCATACTAAAGTATGACTTTTTTTGGCCTATTTTGAAGCCTTATTATACTATGACCTTTTTTGGCATATTTTGAAGCCTTACTATACTATGACCATTTTTATGTCATTTTGAGGCCATACTACAGTATGACTTTTTCTGGCCTATTTTGATGGCTTACTATACTATGACATTTTTTGGCACATTTTGAGGTCATACTAAAGTATGACTTTTTTTGGCCGATTTTGACACCATACTATACTATGACATTTTGAGATCATAGTAAAGTATGACTTTTTTTGGCGTATTTTGAAGCCTTATTATACTATGACCTTTTTTGGCATATTTTGAAGCCTTACTATACTATGACCATTTTTATGTCATTTTGAGGCCATACTACAGTATGACTTTTTCTGGCCTATTTTGATGCCTTACTATACTATGACATTTTTTGGCACATTTTGAGGTCATACTAAAGTATGACTTTTTTTGGCCGATTTTGAAGCCTTATTACACTATGACCTTTTTTGGCATATTTTGAGATCATGCTAAAGTATGACTTCTTTGGCCTATTTTGAAGCCTTACTATACTATGACCTTTTTTTGGCATATTTTGAAGCCTTACTATACTATGACCATTTTTATGTCATTTTGAGGCCATACTACAGTATGACTTTTTCTGGCCTATTTTGATGCCTTATTATACTATGACATTTTTTGGCCGATTTTGACACCATACTATACTATGACATTTTTTGGCACATTTTGAGGTCATACTAAAGTATGACTTTTTTTGGCCGATTTTGACACCATACTATACTATGACATTTTTTATGACATTTTGAGATCATACTAAAGTATGACTTTTTTGGCCTATTTTGAAGCCTTACTATACTATGACCTTTTTTGGCATATTTTGAAGCCTTACTATACTATGACCTTTTTTGGCATATTTTGAGGCCATACTAAAGTATGACTTTTTTGGCATATTTTGAAGCCTTACTATACTATGACATTTTTTGGCACATTTTGAGGCCATACTAAAGTATGACTTTTTTTGGCCTATTTTGAAGCCTTATTATACTATGACCTTTTTTGGCATATTTTGAAGCCTTACTATACTATGACCATTTTTATGTCATTTTGAGGCCATACTACAGTATGACTTTTTCTGGCCTATTTTGATGGCTTACTATACTATGACATTTTTTGGCACATTTTGAGGTCATACTAAAGTATGACTTTTTTTGGCCGATTTTGACACCATACTATACTATGACATTTTGAGATCATAGTAAAGTATGACTTTTTTTGGCGTATTTTGAAGCCTTATTATACTATGACCTTTTTTGGCATATTTTGAAGCCTTACTATACTATGACCATTTTTATGTCATTTTGAGGCCATACTACAGTATGACTTTTTCTGGCCTATTTTGATGCCTTACTATACTATGACATTTTTTGGCACATTTTGAGGTCATACTAAAGTATGACTTTTTTTGGCCGATTTTGACACCATACTATACTATGACATTTTGAGATCATACTAAAGAATGACTTTTTTGGCCTATTTTGAAGCCTTACTATACTATGACCTTTTTTGGCATATTTTGAGGCCATACTAAAGTATGACTTTTTTGGCCTATTTTGAAGCCTTACTATACTATGACATTTTTTGGCACATTTTGAGGACATACTAAAGTATGACTTTTTTTGGCCTATTTTGAAGCCTTATTATACTATGACATTTTTTGGCACATTTTGAGGACATACTAAAGTATGACTTATTTTGGCCTATTTTGAAGCCTTATTATACTATGACCTTTTTTGGCCGATTTTGACACCATACTATACTATGACATTTTTTATGACATTTTGAGATCATACTAAAGTTTGACTTTTTTGGCCTATATTGAAGCCTTATTATACTATGACCTTTTTTGGCATATTTTGAAGCCTTACTATACTATGACCATTTTTATGTCATTTTGAGGCCATACTACAGTATGACTTTTTCTGGCATATTTTGAAGCCTTACTATACTATGACCATTTTTATGTCATTTTGAGGCCATACTACAGTATGACTTTTTCTGGCCTATTTTGAAGCCTTACTATACTATGACCATTTTTATGATATTTTGAGGCCATACTAAAGTATGACTTTTTTGGCCTATTTTGAAGCCTTATTATACTATGACCTTTTTTGGCATATTTTGAGATCATGCTAAAGTATGACTTCTTTGGCCTATTTTGAAGCCTTACTACAGTATGACTTTTTCTGGCCTATTTTGAAGCCTTACTATACGATAACCATTTTTATGATATTTTGAGGCCATACTAAAGTATGACTTTTTCTGGCCTATTTTTAAGCCTTATTATACTATGACCTTTTTTGGCCGATTTTGACACCATACTATACTATGACATTTTTTATGACATTTTGAGGCCATACTACAGTATGACTTTTTCTGGCCTATTTTGATGCCTTACTATACTATGACATTTTTTGGCACATTTTGAGGTCATACTAAAGTATGACTTTTTTTGGCCGATTTTGACACCATACTATACTATGACATTTTTTATGACATTTTGAGATCATGCTAAAGTATGACTTTTTTGGACTATTTTGAAGTCTTACTATACTATGACCTTTTTTTGGCATATTTTGAAGCCTTACTATACTATGACCTTTTTTTGGCATATTTTGAAGCCTTACTATACGATGACCATTTTTATGATATTTTGAGGCCATACTAAAGTATGACTTTTTTTGGCCTATTTTGAAGCCTTATTATACTATGACCTTTTTTGGCATATTTTGAAGCCTTACTATACTATGACCATTTTTATGTCATTTTGAGGCCATACTACAGTATGACTTTTTCTGGCCTATTTTGAAGCCTTATTATACTATGACCTTTTTTGGCATATTTTGAGATCATGCTAAAGTATGACTTCTTTGGCCTATTTTGAAGCCTTACTATACTATGACCTTTTTTTTGGCATATTTTGAAGTCTTACTATACTATGACCATTTTTATGATATTTTGAGGCCATACTAAAGTATGACTTTTTCTGGCCTATTTTGAAGCCTTATTATACTATGACCTTTTTTGGCATATTTTGAAGCCTTACTATACTATGACCATTTTTATGTCATTTTGAGGCCATACTACAGTATGACTTTTTCTGGCTTATTTTGATGCCTTACTATACTATGACATTTTTTGGCACATTTTGAGGTCATACTAAAGTACGACTTTTTTTGGCCGATTTTGACACCATACTATACTATGACATTTTTTATGACATTTTGAGGCCATACTACAGTGTGACTTTTTCTGGCCTATTTTGATGCCTTACTATACTATGACATTTTTTGGCACATTTTGAGGTCATACTAAAGTATGACTTTTTTTGGCCGATTTTGACACCATACTATACTATGACATTTTTTATGACATTTTGAGATCATGCTAAAGTATGACTTTGTTTGGCCTATTTTGAAGCCTTACTATACTATGACCATTTTTATGATATTTTGAGGCCATACTAAAGTATGATTTTTTTGGCCTATTTTGAAGCCTTATTATACTATGACCTTTTTTGGCATATTTTGAGATCATGCTAAAGTATGACTTCTTTGGCCTATTTTGAAGCCTTACTATACTATGACCTTTTTTTTTGGCATATTTTGAAGCCTTACTATACGATGACCATTTTTATGATATTTTGAGGCCATACTAAAGTATGACTTTTTCTGGCCTATTTTGAAGCCTTATTATACTATGACCTTTTTTGGCATATTTTGAAGCCTTACTATACTATGACCATTTTTATGTCATTTTGAGGCCATACTACAGTATGACTTTTTCTGGCTTATTTTGATGCCTTACTATACTATGACATTTTTTGGCACATTTTGAGGTCATACTAAAGTATGACTTTTTTTGGCCGATTTTGACACCATACTATACTATGACATTTTTTATGACATTTTGAGGCCATACTACAGTATGACTTTTTCTGGCCTATTTTGATGCCTTACTATACTATGACATTTTTTGGCACATTTTGAGGTCATACTAAAGTATGACTTTTTTTGGCCGATTTTGACACCATACTATACTATGACATTTTTTATGACATTTTGAGATCATGCTAAAATATGACTTTTTTGGACTATTTTGAAGCCTTACTATACTATGACCTTTTTTTGGCATATTTTGAAGCCTTACTATACTATTACCATTTTTATGTCATTTTGGGGCCATACTAAAGTATGACTTTGTTTGGCCTATTTTGAAGCCTTACTATACTATGACCATTTTTATGATATTTTGAGGCCATACTAAAGTATGACTTTTTTGGCCTATTTTGAAGCCTTATTATACTATGACCTTTTTTGGCATATTTTGAGATCATGCTAAAGTATGACTTCTTTGGCCTATTTTGAAGCCTTACTATACTATGACCTTTTTTTTGGCATATTTTGAAGCCTTACTATACGATGACCATTTTTATGATATTTTGAGGCCATACTAAAGTATGACTTTTTCTGGCCTATTTTGAAGCCTTATTATACTATGACCTTTTTTGGCATATTTTGAAGCCTTACTATACTATGACCATTTTTATGTCATTTTGAGGCCATACTACAGTATGACTTTTTCTGGCCTATTTTGATGCCTTATTATACTATGACATTTTTTGGCCGATTTTGACACCATACTATACTATGACATTTTGAGATCATAGTAAAGTATGACTTTTTTTGGCGTATTTTGAAGCCTTATTATACTATGACCTTTTTTGGCATATTTTGAAGCCTTACTATACTATGACCATTTTTATGTCATTTTGAGGCCATACTACAGTATGACTTTTTCTGGCCTATTTTGATGCCTTACTATACTATGACATTTTTTGGCACATTTTGAGGTCATACTAAAGTATGACTTTTTTTGGCCGATTTTGACACCATACTATACTATGACATTTTTTATGACATTTTGAGATCATACTAAAGTATGACTTTTTTGGCCTATTTTGAAGCCTTACTATACTATGACCTTTTTTGGCATATTTTGAAGCCTTACTATACTATGACCTTTTTTGGCATATTTTGAGGCCATACTAAAGTATGACTTTTTTGGCATATTTTGAAGCCTTACTATACTATGACATTTTTTGGCACATTTTGAGGCCATACTAAAGTATGACTTTTTTTGGCCTATTTTGAAGCCTTATTATACTATGACCTTTTTTGGCATATTTTGAAGCCTTACTATACTATGACCATTTTTATGTCATTTTGAGGCCATACTACAGTATGACTTTTTCTGGCCTATTTTGATGGCATACTATACTATGACATTTTTTGGCACATTTTGAGGTCATACTAAAGTATGACTTTTTTTGGCCGATTTTGACACCATACTATACTATGACATTTTGAGATCATAGTAAAGTATGACTTTTTTTGGCGTATTTTGAAGCCTTATTATACTATGACCTTTTTTGGCATATTTTGAAGCCTTACTATACTATGACCATTTTTATGTCATTTTGAGGCCATACTACAGTATGACTTTTTCTGGCCTATTTTGATGCCTTACTATACTATGACATTTTTTGGCACATTTTGAGGTCATACTAAAGTATGACTTTTTTTGGCCGATTTTGACACCATACTATACTATGACATTTTGAGATCATACTAAAGAATGACTTTTTTGGCCTATTTTGAAGCCTTACTATACTATGACCTTTTTTGGCATATTTTGAGGCCATACTAAAGTATGACTTTTTTGGCCTATTTTGAAGCCTTACTATACTATGACATTTTTTGGCACATTTTGAGGACATACTAAAGTATGACTTTTTTTGGCCTATTTTGAAGCCTTATTATACTATGACATTTTTTGGCACATTTTGAGGACATACTAAAGTATGACTTATTTTGGCCTATTTTGAAGCCTTATTATACTATGACCTTTTTTGGCCGATTTTGACACCATACTATACTATGACATTTTTTATGACATTTTGAGATCATGCTAAAGTATGACTTTTTTGGACTATTTTGAAGCCTTACTATACTATGACCTTTTTTTGGCATATTTTGAAGCCTTACTATACTATTACCATTTTTATGTCATTTTGGGGCCATACTAAAGTATGACTTTGTTTGGCCTATTTTGAAGCCTTACTATACTATGACCATTTTTATGATATTTTGAGGCCATACTAAAGTATGACTTTTTTGGCCTATTTTGAAGCCTTACTATACTATGACCTTTTTTTTGGCATATTTTGAAGCCTTACTATACGATGACCATTTTTATGATATTTTGAGGCCATACTAAAGTATGACTTTTTCTGGCCTATTTTGAAGCCTTATTATACTATGACCTTTTTTGGCATATTTTGAAGCCTTACTATACTATGACCATTTTTATGTCATTTTGAGGCCATACTACAGTATGACTTTTTCTGGCCTATTTTGATGCCTTAGTATACTATGACATTTTTTGGCACATTTTGAGGTCATACTAAAGTATGACTTTTTTTGGCCGATTTTGACACCATATTATACTATGACATTTTTTATGACATTTTGAGGCCATACTACAGTATGACTTTTTCTGGCCTATTTTGATGCCTTACTATACTATGACATTTTTTGGCACATTTTGAGGTCATACTAAAGTATGACTTTTTTTGGCCGATTTTGACACCATACTATACTATGACATTTTTTATGACATTTTGAGATCATGCTAAAGTATGACTTTTTTGGACTATTTTGAAGCCTTACTATACTATGACCTTTTTTTGGCATATTTTGAAGCCTTACTATACTATTACCATTTTTATGTCATTTTGGGGCCATACTAAAGTATGACTTTGTTTGGCCTATTTTGAAGCCTTACAATACTATGACCATTTTTATGATATTTTGAGGCCATACTAAAGTATGACTTCTTTGGCCTATTTTGAAGCCTTACTATACTATGACCTTTTTTTTGGCATATTTTGAAGCCTTACTATACGATGACCATTTTTATGATATTTTGAGGCCATACTAAAGTATGACTTTTTTTGGCCTATTTTGAAGCCTTATTATACTATGACCTTTTTTGGCATATTTTGAAGCCTTACTATACTATGACCATTTTTATGTCATTTTGAGGCCATACTACAGTATGACTTTTTCTGGCCTATTTTGAAGCCTTATTATACTATGACATTTTTTGGCATATTTTGAAGCCTTACTATACTATGACCATTTTTATGTCATTTTGAGGCCATACTACAGTATGACTTTTTTTGGCCTATTTTGATGCCTTACTATACTATGACATTTTTTGGCACATTTTGAGGTCATACTAAAGTATGACTTTTTTTGGCCGATTTTGAAGCCTTATTACACTATGACCTTTTTTGGCATATTTTGAGATCATGCTAAAGTATGACTTCTTTGGCCTATTTTGAAGCCTTACTATACTATGACCTTTTTTTGGCATATTTTGAAGCCTTACTATACTATGACCATTTTTATGTCATTTTGAGGCCATACTACAGTATGACTTTTTCTGGCCTATTTTGATGCCTTATTATACTATGACATTTTTTGGCCGATTTTGACACCATACTATACTATGACATTTTGAGATCATAGTAAAGTATGACTTTTTTTGGCGTATTTTGAAGCCTTATTATACTATGACCTTTTTTGGCATATTTTGAAGCCTTACTATACTATGACCATTTTTATGTCATTTTGAGGCCATACTACAGTATGACTTTTTCTGGCCTATTTTGATGCCTTACTATACTATGACATTTTTTGGCACATTTTGAGGTCATACTAAAGTATGACTTTTTTTGGCCGATTTTGACACCATACTATACTATGACATTTTGAGATCATACTAAAGAATGACTTTTTTGGCCTATTTTGAAGCCTTACTATACTATGACCTTTTTTGGCATATTTTGAGGCCATACTAAAGTATGACTTTTTTGGCCTATTTTGAAGCCTTACTATACTATGACATTTTTTGGCACATTTTGAGGACATACTAAAGTATGACTTATTTTGGCCTATTTTGAAGCCTTATTATACTATGACCTTTTTTGGCATATTTTGAAGCCTTACTATACTATGACCATTTTTATGTCATTTTGAGGCCATACTACAGTATGACTTTTTCTGACCTATTTTGATGCCTTACTATACTATGACATTTTTTGGCACATTTTGAGGTCATACTAAAGTATGACTTTTTTTGGCCGATTTTGACAGCATACAATACTATGACATTTTTTATGACATTTTGAGATCATGCTAAAGTATGACTTTTTTGGACTATTTTGAAGCCTTACTATACTATGACCTTTTTTTGGCATATTTTGAAGCCTTACTATACTATTACCATTTTTATGTCATTTTGGGGCCATACTAAAGTATGACTTTGTTTGGCCTATTTTGAAGCCTTACTATACTATGACCATTTTTATGATATTTTGAGGCAATACTAAAGTATGACTTTTTTGGCCTATTTTGAAGCCTTACTATACTATGACCTTTTTTGGCATATTTTGAAGCCTTACTATACTATGACCATTTTTATGTCATTTTGAGGCCATACTACAGTATGACTTTTTCTGGCCTATTTGGATGCCTTACTATACTATGACATTTTTTGGCACATTTTGAGGTCATACTACAGTATGCCTTTTTCTGGCCGATTTTGACACCATACTATACTATGACATTTTTTGGCACATTTTGAGGTCATACTAAAGTATGACTTATTTTGGCCGATTTTGAAGCCTTACTATACTATGACATTTTTTGGCACATTTTGAGGACATACTAAAGTATGACTTTTTTTGGCCTATTTTGAAGCCTTATTATACTATGACCTTTTTTGGCCTATTTTGAAGCCTTACTATACTATGACCATTTTCATGTCATTTTGAGGCCATACTACAGTATGACTTTTTCTGGCCTATTTTGATGCCTTACTATAGTATGACATTTTTTGGCACATTTTGAGGTCATACTAAAGTATGACTTTTTTGGCCGATTTTGACACCATACTATAATATGACATTTTTATGACATTTTGAGATCATACTAAAGTATGACTTTTTTGGCCTATATTGAAGCCTTATTATACTATGACCTTTTTTGGCATATTTTGATGCCTTACTATACTATGACCTTTTTTGGCATATTTTGAGGCCATACTAAAGTATGACTTTTTTGGCCTATTTTGAAGCCTTACTATACTATGACATTTTTTGGCACATTTTGAGGACATACTAAAGTATGACTTATTTTGGCCTATTTTGAAGCCTTATTATACTATGACCTTTTTTGGCCGATTTTGACACCATACTATACTATGACATTTTTTATGACATTTTGAGATCATAATAAAGTTTGACTTTTTTGGCCTATATTGAAGCCTTATTATACTATGACTTTTTTTGGCATATTTTGAAGCCTTACTATACTATGACCATTTTTATGTCATTTTGAGGCCATACTACAGTATGACTTTTTCTGGCATATTTTGAAGCCTTACTATACTATGACCATTTTTATGTCATTTTGAGGCGATACTACAGTATGACTTTTTCCGGCCTATTTTGATGCCTTACTATACTATGACATTTTTTGGCACATTTTGAGGTCATACTAAAGTATGACACTTTTTGGCCGATTTTGACACCATACTATACTATGACATTTTTTGGCACATTTTGAGGCCATACTAAAGTATGACTTTTTTGGCCTATTTTGAAGCCTTACTATACTATGACATTTTTTGGCACATTTTCAGGACATACTAAAGTATGACTTTTTTTGGCCTATTTTGAAGCCTTATTATACTATGACCTTTTTTGGCCTATTTTGAAGCCTTACTATACTATGACCTTTTTTTGGCATATTTTGAAGCCTTACTATACTATAACCATTTTTATGTCATTTTGGGGCCATACTAAAGTAGGACTTTTTTTGGCATATTTTGAAGCCTTACTATACTATGACCTTTTTTGGCATATTTTGAGGCCATACTAAAGTATGACTTTTTTTGGCCTATTTTGAAGCCTTATTATACTATGACCTTTTTTGGCCTATTTCAAAGCCTTACTATACTATGCTGTTTTTTGGCACATTTTGAGGTCATACTATACTATGACGTTTGTTGGCATATTTTGAAGCCTTACTATACTATGCCGTTTTTTGGCACATTTTAAAGCCTTACTATCCTATGACGTTTGTTGGCATATTTTGAAGCCTTACTATACTATGACATGTTTTTATGACATTTTTTTGGCCTATTTGGAAGTCTTAATATACTATGACCGTTTTTATGACATTTTGAGGCCATACCAAAGTATGAGTTTTGTTGGCCTATTTTGAAGCCTTACTATACTATAACCATTTTTATGACATTTTGAGGCCATATTAAAGTATGACTTTTTTTGGCCTATTTTGAAGCCTTAGTATACTATGACCATTTTTATGACATTTTGAGGCCATACTAAAGTATGAGTTTTGTTGGCCTATTTTGAAGCTTTACTATACTATGACAGTTTTTTTGTACTTTTTTTCACTTTTTACTCTGAAAAATAAAACCAAAGTTTGTCTAAGTTACGTGTAATGTAGATTTTCTAGAATAGATTTTTTATATTTGGTATTGCAAAAAAGTATTGTTCAGGAACCAGTATCAGTATATAGTAAGTTACCCAGCCCTAAAAAATACAAACAGAGGGATGGAAGAGGGGGTTAGGCTAGGGGGCAGCCACTCACCTCATGTGGGTTGTGAGACACTGCCAGGCCCACCAGGCCGGTTGTCTGGAAAAGAGCAGCAGGAGAGACACTTGTTAACTCTGAATCACTTCACCTCCTACACAACTCTATCACTTTGTCAACTTCAAACTTGTTTCTGTGCGACACACACACACACACACTCAGCTCAGCTCAAATCCATTAGTTGAACGCAATAACCATGAATCAATACCCTGCCCAATTAAATAATATTAACCATTTCCAAAACATTTGTGTCTGATTAGACCTGCAGGTGGCAGCGTTACATATGTAGCATTAATGTAGTTTTCTTACAGCAGTAAAATATCCATAATACTGTAATGTATTGTCTGCTACTGTCACTGCTATACAATGATGATCTAATTAATACTCACACTCATCACTTTTATCATCTTAACATACATAATATTTAACACCATATAAAAATTATGCCTCATATAAGACACAGGCAGTATCATTTACAATACTCAGCCAGTAACCGCGGTGTAGCTGTGTGTCAGTATTATGCTTTTAGCTCCTCTATTTAGCATTATACACAGGGTCCTGGTGTTGTGCTCAGCGGTATAGTTCACTCACATGTGTAAATGTAAAGGAACCATCACTGATTATTACTGTTTTTATTAGCCACTTAGCTTTTCCTGCTACTTTCACTACATGAAAACTATACGCTTAATGCGTCACATTGTCCTAATGTCAGGACAAGTTTGTGTGAGTGCATTTAGGACTAAACAGCTCAGAGTTCAGGCTCAGACACAACGAATCTTCCTGCAGCACATTTCCAATCACTGCTAATTACACACCGCACAACACCTGGGTCACTGCATAGACACCGTCCTTCCTCCGACGGGGCATTAACGAGCTAATCTGCCACAACTAACAGAAGCACTGCCTTGAAATAAATATTCCATTAAATCCAAAGTAAATGCATATTTTACATTCACCTATATTAACATTATAAACTTTAAATTGCACATGTTGGCTGTAGACAAACGCTACATTGCCTGTGAATGGTTAGGCATCTCCGGAGCCGTAAAGTGAAGTGGTTTAGGTCTAAATGACCCCTTTCCTCAGTAGCTAACACCACTGTTTCCACCACCAAGGTAAACACGACACAGTATGAATATACAGCGAAGTACTGTGATCTCAGTTGGCACCACAGTGTTTCCGTCGAGCTTCTTTATTCACTAGCCGAACCTGCGGCAGCTAAGCTAACAAAACAGCTAACAGCCAGCCACCTGACCGCAGCGTCTCCGTCACACGCTGCAACCTCTGTCTGTGTAATTCAACCACGCTAATACAACACGGTGATACAACAATGTAGTGCAAACAATTTCAATTTAGCTGGTGCTGTGTCATTTATTGCGCTTTTCTTATAATAAAACAAAGATATGACCTCTACACGTACCTTCTTCAGCAGCCCCGACATCTTTGTCTGCGGATGCGCTCCCAACTGCGATTTCCGGCTACTTAATATGACGTTAAGTTTTCGCACTTCTCTGGGGACGCGACCTTTAACTGTTTCTGTATCACTATCGACGTTGCTTTCCCCCCCAACAGACAGTACTGTTGTTCAGTTCTCAATAGAAAACATCTGAGGCCGAATAAATGTGTTTTTTTTTAATTTTGCAGTAGGACAAAAAACTTTATTGAACTGCGTCTCCACCGACAGCCTGTCTTCCCTCTGCTGTCAGAGGGCAGCAGGGAGTCAGGATGTAACAGTGTTCAGCACTATTCATTTTAACTTTAGCCACTGCTCTTTAACATTTTCAGAGCATCTGTACATCTGACAGGGCCTAAAATACCTGCCCATGGCCACCAGGTGTCTCTGAAACTCTTCTTCTTCACACGCAGCCTCCATCCTTGCTTTAAGTTTGCTACAGGACGTGTGGACCCAGCTCTGTGCTCATGGTTCCGTACTGGAAGTGTGGAAATGAGCTCCTGCCATAGATCCATCCAGCACATACACATTTTATCAGCAGCGCACTGCTGGATTAAAATAAACCAATGGGACCATGTTGTCAAATTATATATTATGTATGAACAGGTTGGCAGGTGAAGACTTCAGAGCAGGTGGAGGTTGGAAAGGTTTAATGACATCAAACCAGGGCAATGGCAGCTATATGCACATGACCGATATTATCAGGTTTTTAAAACATCTATTTAAAATGTTTGGTGGGGAAAAAAAAGAGACATCTATCTACAGTACAGTAAAAAAAATTCAAAGTATAAAAATATATTACAAATCTCAAGTATTTACAAAGACAGCTTCTCTCTACACGTGTGTCTACAGTTACAGCTCTGTCAGTTAGTTTTCAGTCTACTTGTGTTACCTAAAACAAGCGACATCTCGCCCTACGTGTCCTCAGTAAACTCAGCACCTAATGAGAAAACACTGAAGGCCTCAGACAGCCATGACAAACAAGTCACTACACTCCCAGCATCCTCTGGGAAGATGGAGGAAGGGGAGAAGAGGAACGTGGGGATGGAGACGAGAGGAGGGTGGGGCGAAGGAGGCGGCCTCCTTTTTCGAGGTCTGTTTAGCAGGAAGTGACAAATGGAGCTTCTCTGGAGGTGTTAGAAGAACATCCTGTGGAGACAGCAGTTCAGATCATTCATCAATGTGAGTTTTTTTTTTTTTTTTTAAATTAGCCACACTGGATATGTTTACTCACACACAGACACACACCTGTAGATGTTGGGGTCAAGGAGTACAGCTGTGTCTGTGGGCAGCTTGGACAGATGAACCACCTTGGTCTTCTGCTGCTGCCTGTCGCTCTCATTCACCCACACATCTGGCAGTCTGACACACACACACAGAGTTTAGGACATTGTGCATATACATGTTCATATGATAAGATCCTTCCTGAACAGCTCACAGTCAGCAGGTGGATTTACTGGTAGTGGAGCTTTCGAAGTCACTGAGTGGTCTGTTTGCTTTCAGACCATAAAAAAAAAAAAAAAGGAAAAAAACGGGTTAGTCAGTCCGGTTGTTTGGTTCTCATCAGAGTCCCACTGCCACCTTTTACAACAGACACATCACAGTTCAGTTTTCAGTTGAGGTGTGAATGTACCCTAAGAACCACAATCCTGCTAACAGGACAGAGTTCATTCAGCCCACACAGATCACATGGTCTGTGAAGAGCCTCTGCTGTGACCGTCGTGCCTTAATGACACACACACAACACACACACACACACACACACACACAGTGGAGATGCACATGTGTTATGTTGCTGTTGTGTGATGTGGTTACAAGTGTTGAACTGAGGTCAACAACTTCAGTCATCCTATAAACAGCAGTGAACTCAGTGAACTGATAAGAATCAGCTACAAAAGCAGTTCACCTTTTTTGACTCACTGCTAAAAGAGGCTGAGAGGTGGAGGAGGAGGAGGAGGAAGAGACAGGGAGAGCGTGATGAGAGGAGAGCAGGTCTTACATGTCTTCAGGTGTCCAGTGCAACAGGACCTTCACTTTCCCAGAGTCCTCTCTCCTCCTGGCTATTACCTGAAAACACAAGCACACGCACACGCACACGCGCACACGCACACGCACACGCGCACACGCACACGCACACACACACACACACACACACACACACACACACACAGTCAATGGTCAGGAATCTCTGTCAGTCCTCCTTTGTAGCATTACCATAACACAATAACTAACATCAAGACTTTAATTGTACAAAGTGAAGCTTAGTGGAAAACATGTAACAGGGTGTGTGTGTGTGTGTGTGTGAGCCCACCGTGCTGTGGAAGACCACACTGTGTCCGTTGCCCTGGCTCTCGATGCGTGTTGCCAGGTTGAGGCAGATGGCTCGATGACGGATGGCGTCCATGGTCTGAGCGTCAAAGAAGTCGTGAGGTCGGGCTGGAAATAAAAAGTGGTTTTCAGTGTGACTAAGAAAAACTTTGTGTGTGGAACAATGTGAAGATACGGCGTTATACATCAACTGTGTGTGTGTGTGTGTGTGTCCATACGCAGCGAGCGTCTGTGCTTGTTCTTCAGTTTCCTCCTCTTGTTGAGGCCCGCCTTGGACGGAGACTCCTCCTTCACTTTGCCCTGATTGGACACTTTGGACGAACTCTGTGAGCTGAAGTGAGTGGGGACGTGACGTGCCAGTCCCCCCTGAGAGGCGAAGGTGGCGTTGCAGCCCCCCACCACACACTGCGTGGGGGACACACAGGATTCGTTTAGACTCAGGTGATGCAGACAGTGGGCTCAGGATTTTCCAGTCTGGTGTGTGACTGTGTGTGTGTGATGCAAACACAGTAAAGTGGACTTTGGCTTGATGAGGTGTGTGTTGTGTGTGTGTGTGTGTGCTCTCACCTTGAATGGCTTGTCCCCGCTGTGGGTCAGCATGTGTCTCTGAAGCCAGCTCTGACTGGTTGACGGCGTGTTGTACACTTTGCAGCCCTTCCACAGACACACAAACACCTGTGAGGCACAAACACACAAACAGTCAATACACACAAAGACACCTTGGAGTAAAAGTGTTCAAATTACACAACCTTTCAAAAAAAAAAACTTTATATATATTGTTCAGACAGACGACCTTTGGTCCATCTCCCTCAGTGGTCTGAGCTTCTCCTCTAGTCCTTTCTGGGACTACACAAAGGTGTGACTGTGTTACAGCCTTGACAGTAAGACACTGACCCCTCCTCTCTGTCCGTCCACGTGTGTGGCTCTGATGTGCTCGGCCAGGTCGGGGCTGCTGGGGAACAGCAGCTGGCAGTGATCCCAGCAGCATGTGTAGCTCAGGGACTTGCCGCCCGCCGGCGCCGAGCCGCTCCCGGACACCGCGCCCCCGCTGTGTCCGTTGAGCATGGCCGGGGTGGAGCGGCCGCTGGACGCCGTGCTCTCCATGTCCATCAAGGTGCTGCCGATACTGGAGAACAGACACAGACGTACGACAGAGAGAAGACATTAGAGAGACAATGCTACAAATGGTTCTGACAAAGTAAACCAGAAAGCAGGGAGTTGTAGTTTGACATTCAAATAACTATCACATCACTCATATGTCAACACTGTCTCACACCCCTACCTGGACCTCCCGTCTCCCATGTCCTGTATACTCTCATTGGTTACTGCTCTGTTCTTGTCTTCCACAGTTATAAGCATCCACTTCTTTGACTCTGAGTCTGAAAACTGTGCTAGGATGTGGGACAGCTCAGAGACATGACTCTGAACTACCTGGACCAGAGGACTCGTCCTGACGGGGCTTGAGAGTGTATATATTCAGAGTCTGGGGACCAGCATGGACCAATCAAAGCTGAGCTTCAAACTGTACTGAAGTTAGACTGAACATCTGTCTGAAAACAGGAAGTTTAATCTGAAAATCAGTGACAATAATAAAAAAAAACACACATTTTAGGACCTATATGTGATGGTAGCAGGTTTCACAGCTCCCACAGAGCTGCAGCTGGTGTGTGTGTGCGTGTGCATGGACCGTGGCAGGCGACCATCTGCTCTGACCACTGTCCATCCTGCCTCTCTGTTGGGGCCCAGCTTACACATGCTACAAGAGGACTAACACCTCTGAAACACACACACGTGTTTACTGTACATCACCACCACCATCATCATCATCATCATCATCCGCAGCAGCGTCCAGCTGTCTCTCTGCTCTGTGTGGGAACAAAAGTTACAATGTAGCCTCACAGCTGCCACAACAGCTGGATGATCCACAGCTGAGAGAGGCAGCCAAACAACACACTGCCTCCCCTCTGTCTGCTGTGCTGTGGAGTTGGGGTTTCTCTCCTTCACTTTCAAAGTGAAGAAAAACACTGATCACAGGGTTCATATTAATAAGCTGCTGAGGTGTGTGCAAACATAATACAGTGTTTCAGTGTTGAGTGAGTGACCGTCTGTTGGTTTATGTTTGGGACTGAACACCTGCCAAACAGGTGCAAACATGGTGGCACACCTGAGCAGTGACCGTGGCCATGTGGAGACCTCTGAGCAGGCCGCCACGGGCCTTTATTCAGCCGCTTCCGTCCATCCACTCAGTCTAGAGTGACCGCTGGGTTCTTGGTCTCCTCCTCCCTGACCAAGGCCCTTATGGCCCAAAAGTCCTGATGGTTCCAACTTCCAACTTTTTATCCATGTTTAATGAAATCTAAAACACACTGAAGTGAAGGTTTCCCTCTGTGTGAAGCTGAGGGGTGAAGCGATGTCCAACATGAATCTGAGGAAACGGGTCTGTGCTGTAAACCAAAGTGGACTGAACCGTCAAATCAAATCCAAGTCAGCCATGTTGACTCTGACATGTTTCGGTGTCACAACGCACACGTCAACTCAGCCACACGACACTAAAGCACGAGAGCTGTGAGCGGTTTGCAGTGTGTTCAACACACACACACACACACACACACACAGGACAACACTGCTGCACAGCAGGAGACTTACAGGACCAGTTCTACTGTGTCTCTGCTCAAAGGTACGACACACCTTCTTCATGGAGCTTCTTTAACCAGGAGAAGCACAGGTGTGGTCATTACATTACCCATGGCTGCATTCAGTTTAGCTGTGCATGCTGTCAGACACCTAAATGGGACAGAACCGTCATGAATGTTAACAGTGACGCCCTCAAACGATTCATCATCTCCCAGCTTCTACTGTAGTAAACTATTAAATCTCTGCTTGTGTGGCAGCCTGGTGACTCAACGCGCTGCTGTCAAACCTCTTTGATTCAGGCTTCACATGACACTCTTTGGTTTTTAACTGCAGCGTTTTTTCCAAAAACTAGAGACAAATTTCCCCTGCCCATACTTTAAATGAGATTCTGATTGATGTTTTTTTTTTTTCCAATGTTTGCTGACAAATAAAAGGCCCGATGCAACGTATTTACATCATCAGGAAGGTGGAAAATGCCACTGAACGATAGTTAGTTACATTTCCTGTAATCAAAGTGGAAATGGATCGGCGAGCAGCGGAGCTTCCAGCGATCGGCTGCCGCACAAACACTGTACAGTTACTCATAGTGTACCCAGTGAGGCGCAGTGTAGGTGTGCAGAGTACAGGCTTCACAGCAGCCTGCGTGTTGGTTTAGTCATTTCCCACTGTGCTGCCGTGACTGATGTTTGAGTACAGTGTGTGTGTGTGTGTGTGTGTGTGTGTGTGTGAGTGTGTGTGTTTGGACCAGTTCTGGCAAAAATTCAGGATTATTCAATCCGTCAAGCCACGACCGCCTGAGAGCAATTAGATCATGAATCCAATTCAATACAGTTTTCTGTCTCCTTCACAATAAAAGCATTTTTAATGAATGGATGCACAGGTAAGGCCTTTTACTGTGAAACTGATGTCTGGGCAGGTGACGCCATGCCGGAGCTGAGATTCAGGTTTAGCTGTCGTCACCAAACATCGGCTCCATGCTGAACTCCTCGTGCACTTCCTGTTAGGTAAGTATTTATTTGTGGGAATGTGAAGTCTTTTGTTGTCTTATATCTGAACACAACACCAGTCATGCTTACAGCACAGCTCACTCAGGTCACTGGGGGGGGGGGGGGGGGGGGGGGGGGGCGCCACTACCCGTTTTCTGCCGAGACCACGGTAAGTACCTGCACTTCACCACCTGCTCACCTGTTACAAAATCGACCTATCAAAAGAGAGCTCCAACACTTCAACATGTAGAGACAGAGCCACGTCTGACCCCAGTTAAACCCTGACATCAACTAAAGCCTAATAACAAAGATCCACTGACCATCAGTGATGATCTTTCAACACCTTCTGCAGCTGCTTCCTGTTAAAATCTCCATAATTGAATCAAACTGCTGGGGGAAAGCTTTTACTGGGAAGCAGCTGCAGGAAGTGTTATGTTTGCATTAAAAGCACACTCACATGGCAAACATCTGCTTTCTAACAAATACTCACTGCTGTTTCTCTTCTTATCTGCTTCCTCCTCTGATGCGTTTAGTTGTTTTTACGATCATGATCACTGGTGGTGGCTTCAGTAAGGTGATCATTAAGGCTGAGTACAGCCATGTTGCATGGACATTCACTGGTACAGGGACCCCAACCAGAGGCTGCACCATAAACATCGGGGGGGGGGGGGGGGGGGGGTCCTAAGATGTGCTCCACAGAATTATATATATTTCTTGCATGTAATATTTATATATATGTATATTTTTTTTCTACTTTATTATTTTTACAAACAGGTAAACACCCCTTTGTTTTAAGGGGTCACCAGCAGTGTGTTGTTGGTGTCCTCTCCCCTGTCTTTACTGAAGGACAGTGACCAGTCCACAGTCAATTCAGCTGAACTGCATTCATCAGTGTTAAAGGGAGAAGATAGTTTAACAGAGCGACCTCCGTGACTCCCACCCACCCACCCAGACTCATGACTTTACTACTATTTTAGTGGAACATAACAAACAGCTGGAGGTTGTATAATAAGAACGGGCACTCCTCCACAGACAGGTTATCTACTATAAACTAGATTAAACACAAATATGTCGTTTAAATATGTTGAGGAACTATATTTCCTGGCGGAGGCGAAGCTATTTAAGCTGTAAATCACACACTGTCCTTCGCTAACACTTAAAAACAGTGAACTTGGCATCGTGTTGTTACCTAACACCACCTCTCGGTTGTTCTGGAAATCAGTGTAGGCCTCTTCATAGGGCTTACTACTTCAACAGACCTGTCCTCTGAATCCATCCGGCTGAGCGGCTCTCCGTCCGACGAGGTCAGTTCCACGCTGGCCCGTCTCTTGGTGCCGTGCTCGGCTCTCTCCGCGGTCTTTGTGCGGTCGCTCGGCAGTGAGGAGGACACGCTTTCCCCCTCTCTTTGTTCTTGTTTCAGCACCCGGGAGCCCTCTTGTGCGGAATCAATGCTACTCGCCAAACTCCCCTGAACGGGACTTTTCCCCGGTTCAGAGAGTTTTCCACCGGGTTCCCCTTCGCCGCTGGTTGTTTTATCAGTCGGTGAGGCGGTTTCTTTGTCGGCGTCGGGAACCACAAACGGTTTGTCCCCGTGCTCCTCCGACGCACCACGACCACTGCTCACGTCCATTCCTGCTCTGCTCTCGTTGTTGTCGCCCGGTTCCTGTTTGGGGTCCGGCACGGCCTGCTCCTCTGTGCCGGTTTCTGCCGTTTCACCGGTGCCGTTTTGATCCGACGTCGGTTGAGAATCTTGCTCGGCCCCTTCGGTCGTTATCTGAGCCATTTTGGAGCAGCACAGGAAGCTATTTTTGAGATGTTCCCCTCGAAAAGTTGCCCTCAAGCTGCCCTTTCTCCTCCACTCACACTCTCCGCTTCAAGCGTAAAACACAGCAGGGGGTTTGAATGACGTCGGGGCCCCGCATGGTCAAAGCTGCTCTATTACGAATGACATCTCACTCCGTATGTGAATCTGCGTCCAGCATGTACTTTGACATTAACACTGAGCTAACAGCATCTGTGAACAACAGTGCCTTAAATATTCCTTCTACTTGACTTATTTCATATAGTTTACACCTTAGATGATGATGTTGGACAAAAAAACTAATTTTGACATCAAAGTGTAATTCAAATTAACAAGTTAACAAATTTAAACATCTATAAATTGATTTGTTTGTGCTAAAGTTAAACGTGACCCTGATTAAGCAGGGCTAATTAGTATCCCTTTAGAATTTACTCAAGTTTAGCCCATTTAGTGAAACTACAAAAAGTTTCTTAACATACATTGTCATATTCTTTACCTTGATGGAAAACCTGAAATGATAAACAGAAAGATGTAAAGGACACAGGCATAAGAAAATAGGGGAGTTCACTGTAACACCGATAGGAGGAGCAGACTGGGATTTTGCCTTAAACCGAGTGACTCATCTTCTTAAACATAGACGATCTTTGGCATTGTGGCCTCTCGGCTCCACGTGTTGCGACAAACAGAAAAATGATCCAACTCACAAAGTGCTGAAAAGGCACGCTCATATCTCAGCGAGGTGCAGGTCCCTGACGGCACCGCTGCTGACTGAGCCCGCGGAGCCTCCGGGACTGAACCACGGCCGCTCTGCTTTTTAAACCCCAGCTCCCTTGTGCCCTGTGCGGACACTCTGAACCGCACTGACCGGAGCGGCCAACTTGTTGCGCTGAAGTGAAGGCCTGCTTCTGTACCGCCTGTGCTGATGTGGAGAAGATTCCCGCTCTAATTGTAAAACACCTCACATGTCACAGGTTATTCATTCATTCTTAACAGTGTGTAGAATAATTAATAAAGGTCAAATCCCTCAAAATCCACTTCTAGCCTTTTTCCAGAGCTTTCAGTCATATCACATGGTCTTCATTGTTGGATTGAGTTTACTTTGAACGACACTTTTGGGACTTTTTGTGTGTTGGCTTACAAATGAAGCATCAAAGTTGAAAGAATAATTGACAAAACAATCCCAACTCAAGGTCCACTTACTAGTTTTTTTTTTCCAGAGCTTTCACAAACAGATGAAGTTTGGGTTTAACCTTCAGTATGTGCTCACTTAGTGCGGGCTCTTTAGGCACTTTGCTATATGTGTCTATAACCACAGGTACACTTAGAACCACAGGTTTACTTCAAATCAAAAGAAAGGTCAGAAAAGCAAACCTGAAAAGCAGAAGTCAAAAAGAAAAACAGTTACAAACATGTTTTAAGAACATCAACATTTATTTCACATGATATAAAACAGATGGGTATGAACTTTTTGCATATTGACCCTAATAATATTAATAATAATAACCTCTTATAGTTATAATATTCGCTCTTCTTTTCAGTGTGTACATAAATTATGCTATCTTTTTTTTAGTTTAGTTTTTTTTTTTTTTTTTTTACAGTTTATACATCTCTTTTAAATTTCTTTTATGTCCTGGAGCTCCAAAGTCCTACTTATTGCTTCGTACGTGTGCTATTCTCCGATTCTTCGCCACCTGGGACGGATTCAAAAGCCATAACGTCTGATCTGAGTGGAGTCCTCAGCCTCTCTACTGTAGATCATCTAAAGTCATGTAAACCAAGGAGAGAACAACAAAAAGGGACAGTTCGGAAAAAAAAACAAAAAAAACGGAGAGTGGAAATCCAACACATTCACATACTGTGTGAGTCGTCCAACAGGCTGCAGTCGTTTGCTCGACATAAATAATCACAACTTCTGCAAGATACTTAGTTCTGTCCAGAAAAAAAGGGAGATAAACAGCAGCATGAAGTGGCACCGTGTTGAAGTAAAAACCTGCTTTAAGATCATTTATATATATATATATATATATATGTATATATTTATATATGTGTATCGAACGAAGGACAATCTGTTCTGTTGCAGGTGCAAACTATGTGAAAATATTAGCGATAAAGGAGCCTCTGGTCTCAAATCAACACAAAGAGTTCAAAATGAGAGCAGGTTATAAAAATCCAAGACCATCAGCATTGTTGGTCACTTTGGGGTTAAAGTAAAGCACTGCATGTGTGTGTGTGGGAGTTTTGGTGCTTAGCCCATCTCAAGTGCTCCTATGTACAGCTGTGCACTCACCTCTGGTAACAGCTAACGTCCCCCCTCCTCCAGATCATTAGAATAATCTAATTTTAATAATTATTATGTTAAGATGACTTTAATACGTAGTAAGGTATCAAACGTTTTTTGTATACTGACGTGTGTGTGTGTGTGTCTGTGTGTATTTGGCAACGTGTTTCTATGGAGCTATATTATCCCCCAGAACAAGTCGTACATACAGTCGAGGATTGTGAAATGGTTTAATTCTTTCTATTTATAGCTTTAACTCTTTAAAAAAAGAAAGGAAAAAAAAAGAAAAGAAAATGGGTTTCCAGTTAGTGTCTGTGGTAACGTAAGGCAATGGATCCGCTGGCTACTTCACAGGTAATATTCTGTAACTGCCACAGAGAAAGCAGAGATAAATAGAAGCTCGTATAAGGCTGCAGCTCATAGAAATGGTCGGTGTTGCAGTGATGAACTGTTCCCCTCGTGTAAGCCGTTACCTCCTGACCTCAGTTCAGTTGAAGACGTCTGGACAACCCCTTAAGAGAAGTGTCCAAGGATGTGTATTTGTCAGAGGCCTGAACTACCTTCAGCTGGTTGCTTTTGATAGAGAGTAGCAGCAGTGGTCTGCTTCACAGAGGACGCCTGAGCTCCTCATCCTGTCTCTGAGGAAGAAACTCATTTCGTCAGCTCGAAAGCTTCCTCCTCAGATGAACGAGGTTCTGGAGGAGAAACACGACTTTACCTCTTCTCTCAGGTCAGAGTCGTGGAATCTAAGTGTTAAAATCAGGGGGAAAGAGAAGAGGTTACCTCATCACCTCTGCTGCCAGAGAACCCAATCTGCAGCTCCAGCCACCAACCAATCAGACTGATAGTACTGGAGTACACCTGCCAACAGGTGTGTGGGGGAAGGTGGGGGGGGGGGTGTTCCTGGTGTTCAGCTCCTTTCTTCTTCTTCCTGTGTGTCTGCCTGTCACAGCTTAGCTGTTGTCTTGTTAGCAACAAAAACACTGTTGGAATTTGAACATCCGACTGATTCGTCTTTCAGCTCAAACAGACAGTCATTTTTAAATAACTAAACCATTTCACAATCTTCTATTTATGTATAGAAGATTCGTTCGGGACAAATGTGACAACAAGGAATTAATGTTTAGCTTCAGGACATATCAGTATGGACAGATCTATTAGGTGCTAAAGATACAGTACATCTGCCTGTCGTCTCCGACCTGGAACGCGATGGCGGCCCCTCAGTCTCAGTCTCCTTGTGGGCATGTAACAGTAGTATCAAAGTAGTTCTGTTGTAAACGCAGGAAGCCGTGGAGCATGCTCTGTGCAGGCTGGCTACATTTGGGGCTCTATACGGGACGCCGCTGAGGATGTCAGGGCCCGGCGTCCAAGCTCACGTGTCGCTGCTCACCAAGGTGAAGGTTTGAGCTGCAGGGGGAGGAGGAGGAGGAGGAGGAGAAGAGACGGGGCATTTACAGAGACACACTAATCTGTTGATACATAAATTACATAGTTCACATTTGTATAACTTCTGGTCTAAGTTCTTCATAGTTCCGCCTCATACCCAACCATTTCAAAACACTGCTGTTTCATGCTTCATCCACTAGAGTGTGCTGTCTGTCTTTAAAACTCCACCCATCCATCTATCCACTTATATACTTACGGTATAACTGGAGCTTACTCACCTCAGCTTATATTCTGTAGGCTCTTTGGATCCCATTCTTTATTTTTTTTATTATTCTAAGAATTAAAACACATGCTCACAAATATAAAAACATTCATTTGCACAAAGGGGGAGAACATGCAAACTCAAAGCCAGAGCCTTCTTGCTGTGAGGTGACGCCGCCTAACCACTGCACCACCGTGCTGCACAGCTTTCCTGTTATCCTAAGTGAAAACGGATGAGTCATGTGCCGAGCTGCGCGGGCTAACCACAAGTTCAACCCACAGACGTGAGACTGATAGAAACCTTTTCATCTCTGCCCCTGAAAAAAATCCCTACATGATGGTTTTAAAAGCCGGTTTTTAACCGTCAAATACCAGAGTCTGGATATGAACACATGCTCCAGCTGTGATGGAGGGAGTCCTCACTTACAGGCCAACATGTTGTTGTTGTTGTTGTTGTGTTTCTTGTCGTCTGCCGTCAGCTGGTTATAAGAATCCAGGCTCCTCTCCAGCTTCTCGTCTCTGGCGGTCTGCTGCGTCGTGTCTCCGTCCTCGTCTTTGGGCTCTGGACTGGGCGTCTCAGGCTCGGGAGTCTGGAAGCTACGGGCGGGAGAATGTGTCAGACTCTGATGGTAAAACAGACGACGGCGGAGAAACGGCGTCTTTTTCCGTTTTCATCTCTGCCGCCTCACACCTGGACCTGTGAGCCAGATACACACACTCCCGCACACACACATACACACACCCCTACCTGTTTTCAGTGGTGGTGTTTGTAGGTGAGCTCGTCAGATCTTGCTCTCTGCTTTCGTCATCCTCAAAGGGCTCGAGGTTTACGATCTCCACACGCCGAGGCTCGGTGCCCAGGTCCAGAATCACTACCCTCTGACTTTCACACAGCTGAAACACACACACACGCACACACACATCAAAGGAAATGGTAGAAAATGGAGAATTTAGCTGTTCTGTGCTGTGAATTAGATATAAAGACCAACATGTAACATGAATAGTGCCTGTCAGTGTGGTTATAGCCGATTGATGTGTATCTTTTGTGTCAGCAAGTCTCTGATTTTGTTTCTGTCACATCATGGTGATCACAAAGATGTTTTTATTTGACATGAAATAAGAAAGAAAGAAACGCTGATCACCACAGAGACATGGATCCACTCCTGCTGTGGAATCAGGGTGCTGTACACGCTCTGGGCTCCGCGGAGCTCCAGGGTGGCATCCCACTGGAGAGAAGCCCAGACAGCAGCTACCAATCCTGGCTGAATCCAAGAGATAAACCCCTTAAAGCCAAACCTGGCTTCCTCCGCATTCCCACAAATCCTCTGTTATTGTCCCAGATTACATTGGGAGATGTTACGGCCACTGCGGCCGATTAGCTGCTGTGTGGCAGACAGATCTGGGATTACAGACGCAGAACTGAACGGCGAGAGCGTTGCATGGTGAAAGCAGCGTGATGGAATTCCTTTGATTCTCCACCACCTGCTGCGTCTGCAGCCTCCAGCTGACTGCAGGAACCACTGTACCACTTTACCACACGCTGACACCTACCAGGTGTTTTACTTCAGATGACTGTTCTGTCATTTATATGTCCAGGATTTTGTTCATACTTTAATTATGTGGTTTTTTTTTAATAACTTTAAGCACTGTGTGTGTGTGTGTGTGTGTTATTCCTCTGAGCCGTAGAGCTCTGTTATTGTGTGTGTTAAAAACACACCAGTGATCCACACTGTTACACGGTGTGACATGTTCTTTCATCACCATGAACACACACACACTGTAGTGTATTTTGACCCACACACACACACACACACACCATCCTGCTGCCAAAAATACCAACTAGAGCACCAAATGTGGATTCATCCGCCGCTGAAAATAGTCCCAAACAACAGCTCTGTCTGTTTCAGTGACGTTTGCTAAAAACTACAATGACCAGCTGGGTCATATATTAGTTTGTATATTATAATCCAGTTGAATACAGCAGAAGCTTTAACAGGAACTGACTGAATTATATGAGGCCTGTATGTGACATATGTGAGTGCACAGAGGCTGTGCAGTCCCCTCTCAGTACCTCACTGTCTATGCTGTTGGTTTCAGTCTGCGGCTCCTTCCCTCTCTGCAGGCTCGCTCCTCTGCCCTGCTGCACCTCCTCACACAGCCCACCCTTCACCTCCTCTGCTCTCTGCACCTCCTGGATATGGAAAGAGAATCATGTCAAAACTGTCTGCATGACATTTGATGACAAACACATTATATTAAATCTGTAGTCAAGGTTTTAGAATTGTGAACATTCGCATTTGTTTTGGATGAAAACGTAACATATAACACAGCTACAGTTGGAGTTGGCTGCCAGTAGAAATTGAATGTGACATATGAAAGAATGCTTCATAAAATATCCCATGAACCTGCGGTGCAGTCGCTGCTCTCTCTGTGTGAGTCCCAGCAGCCTCAGCAGCCGTCCTGCTCTGCTCCACGTGAGCCACCTTCAGCTGCTGCAGAGCTGCCTCCAACTCCACGGGGTCTGCACAGGCCCCCTCTGCCTGGGCACGGGTCTACACACACACACACACACACACACACAGACAGATTGAATTAGTTTGACAGTTTTCAGGGCTTGTTAAGGCTTACGTGTATGTGTGTGTGTGTGTGTTGTGTGACGTCACCTGCAGGATAATAAAAGGGTTGTCTTTGCTGAAGGAGGGGGAGCGGGACGGGGTTTCCCTCCTCCTCTCTCGGAGCGTCGAGGCCTCCTGGTTCCTCCTCATCCTCTCCAGCTGTTCCTCCACGCTCATCCTCGTCCTTCCCACCTCTCGCTCCCCAAAACCCATCTGATCCACCGCACTCCGGGGACGGTCCTGCACGAGAACCCGGACTCACATGTTTGCATGCTTTTCCATCAAAGTTCGTCCAAAGCCAAGACATTAAATAATTATTGGATTTTAAAATGTACACGTTCACTCGTAGGTGAGGTGTGGGTGAGTGTAGGCGTAACAGCCACCAGGGACAGTTACATCAGATCCTGTCGTTCAGCTTGTACATTTTTCAAAAGCAAATAAGAAAGAGAAGATGGCAGGTTCAACACAAAATGGTTCGTGCACCAATGTCATGACGTGTGTTTTGTGCCTCTGTTGACGCCGAAGGCAAAACTCACTGATCTGGATTCAGGCTTCTTGGTCTTCCTCAAGGTGACGTAGGAGGCGATGGTGGAGGACTCAGGTGGGCTCATCGGAGATTTGGTCCTGGGAGGGACAATGCCCACCGGGTAGGGGGGCACTGCCAAGAGACACGGAGTGGATTTAGCAAACAAACAAACAAACAAACCCCTGCGGTCAGGCTAATTGCTCATGTTGTGGCAAAACACTTAAGCCACGCTCCATTTCACGAAACCTGTGAAAATAATGTAACAACACACAGGAGACAGTCAGTGACGTCATTACTGTTTGAAAAGGTGTTACCTTTTGAGGCTGTGGCGTCTTTACCCTCAGCAGAGGTCTCCGTCTTGTCCTTGTCCTCACCATTGGCCTCATCCACTTCCTCCTTGACTGTGGTCAGCTCAGGCTCGCTCTTATAGAGCCGATAGTCTGGAGCTTGCTGCGAGGGAGGAGGAGGGGAGAGATGGCTCAGGGTCCGAATACACAGCTTGTGGCATCAGTCAGCCACACACACACACACACACACACACACACACACACACACACGTATGGATGGATGGAGAATGCAGGGGTTTTCAGCGGCTCTTTCATTGTCAGAGTCGTATACAAGGAAAAGTCGGAATGTTTCAAGAATAAAATACTAATTATAAAACAAAAAGTTCATTGGAAAAAGTCTGAATATTTTCAGAATAAAGTTGTTTCTAAAGTTTCTTTCCTTACAGTGACCCTTACACTTTATCAAAGGGATAAGAAGCAAAGCTAGGATGAAAGACTGAGTTATGTGATGACATTTAGCAGACAGCAAAAGTCATTTCTACATCAAACTCTCGTCGAACTATTCACAAGAGTGTTCTCTGCTGATAGAAAAAGTGTGTGTAGACACAAAACACACTCAAAACAAAATTGTGAACTCACAGTATACAACAACCCACACTCACAACGACGAAATTCCACAAATGAATCCATGTTGGGGACCAGGACAGGCCTGAATGTGACGCTGCAGGTGACAGTGGAGGCTGGATGGAGCATGGATTACAGGGGTAAAACAATGCTGAAATGAGTTATGTCAATCCAACATGGCGCTTGTGGAGGGATGAGTCACTTCACTGAAAGTTAATTCGGGCTTTAAGATGGAGCTCAGGTGTGAACATGATGAAAATCAATGTAAAAATGGTTGTAAGCACAGAGCTGGGGTGCAGAGTGCTAATGGACGGCAGTCACTGCCAGCTGAGGGTGTGGATGGAGGTGGGGGGTGGGGCAGACATGGGGGAGGCCATGAACGTCTCAGCGGTTCTTACGCTGTGCGCTCCGTTCCTGGAGCCGGCCTTGCGGTCCTCGGGGCGGAGCGTGTGCGGGGCCAGGCGGCCGCTGGGGTGTGTGGTGTGGTGGGGGGGCGCGTGAGGTGGGCGCTCTGATGAGTCGTAGTACTGGGGGAGGGGCGGGCGGGGGGGCACGCCGTGTCCCTCCTCGAGAGGACTGAGTGGCAGCAGTGTCACTGCCTGTTGACAGTTAACATAAACGGGTCTCACTCCATGGAAATCACCTGGTATGACTGGACTGTACTGACTGATGCCGGCGAACTGAAGAAACAACTGCCTATAAAGTCAATGTAAAGATGTGAGCTGACCTGAGTTTGGACAGTTCAAACTGAGGTGAAGGCACTTCGACATGTGCTGAAAATGTTTCACTTTAAACCTGAATTTGCAGTTTTCATTTCGGCCACTTGGGGGCAGAGCAGCTGAAAACACAACAACTAATATGGGCAACATGTTAGCAAATAGTTGCCTACGTTCACATCCACAAGACACGGAGCAACATTCACAGTCATTTAGACTTGTTTCTGACCACCTGATGAATAAGAAGTCAAATATTTACTTTCCTTTTAGCTCTGTTTTGGTCTCCACCACCTCCTGAGAAATACAGAATCTTTGTCTGCTATCTGCTGCCGATCAGGTAGTGTTCATCAGAAAGTGGTGAGACTGAACCAGAATAGTAAAGGTGTGAGCCATAAAAGCAAAACACTGAGCTGAAGGATGCTAAAACGCTCCTTTAGAGCTGAAGGAGAACTGCAGAGTCATTTATGACTCTGCAAGATCACAAACACACCAGCCAGGGTTATTCTAATAACTGCCTGCTCACAACTGCATCACTAAAGGTCACTGCGGTACAGCAGATACCTGAGCAAAGTTTCAAGACTCAGCAAGTTGTTTTGAATTAAACTGAAACCAGCAGCTTCCTGGTGTGAAGGAAATTCATCTAAACACTGTTAGTGTGCTTGAAAACCCACACATTAGGTCCCTGGTGGGTCCCTGTGTCCACAAGCTTCATGCTAACTCTTTAACAAAATGATTATTAGCCTGTCAGCAGGTGTGGTTACTATAACTAAATGACAAAATCATTCAAGTAGGACTGGAGCCAGAGGCTAATCCAACCCTGAGTGAGTGTGGTGTACTGTGGATGTTAGAGTGTGCTGTGTGGGGCTGGGACGCTGTCTTACCTCGTTCTTCTGGAGACTGGACAGAGGTTTGGAACCAGGGAAATCTGCTGAACACAGGCAATGTGGAGAGGACAGGAAACTTCAGCATGGTCCATAACAAAAGACAAAGTCACAGAGCTTCTTCACTTTATCTACATAAATGAAATATATCAATACGAAGCTTTTGTGAGAATAATTAAGAAACAGTTTGGCTCTTGCAGCGCAGTTAAACCGAAAATCACTTCAGATAAATGTGGAACGAATCTGAGGATGTGACTCGGTTCAGTGTTATTCTAGACTCTCACTGTCGTCTGTGCCCCGTTGTGGTTTGTTCTTGGCCAGAGCCTCCATCACGTCCTGGATCCTCCACAGCTCCTTCTGGATCTGGATGTGCCGCTGGCTGGGAGGCTCTGTCTGAGGGTACACACAAACACACACACACACACACACACACACACATATATCCTTATTTTACTGCAGTCATGGGGACCCATCACTGACACAATGCATTAGCCTTACCCTAACCTAAACCTGATTCTAACCCGAACCCTAAAACCAAGGTGATCAAGCTTTTGACAGCATTTTTGTGTGTGTGTGTGTGTGTGTGTGTGTCACCTGTGGGCTGCCCAGGGCCTCCAGCTGTTCCAGCAGGTTGGACTTGGCCAGAGTGACATCTGCTTCCATCCTGTCGTACTCCCTCCAGGAGCGCTCCAACTCCTGAAACCAGGACACCGGCCAACAGCAGGGTCACAAGAAGGTGCATGTGTGTCTATGTATGTGTGTGTTACTGTCTTTGCAAAATATAAAAACATGTGCTTTACACTATGTGAAATTATTTGTGTTTAGTGTGTCTAAATCTAATCTACATTGAAGCACCATGAAGTCAGACAAGGACATGCATCCCAAACATGTAGGTCTAAACTCAAACACACTGCCATGGCAGAGGAATACGTGCATTCAGAAACTATTCAGACCTCTTCACAGATTTTATTGTAAATTGATAAAATTGCACATCAAGCTCCTTTGGCAACAGTTACAGCTCCCAGTCTTCTTGGACTCCTTCCTGGAGCGGGCCACAGAAAAGAGTTTGCATACTTTTGTAAATGAGAGATTTCAGCTGCTGTTCCACCACAGCCCCTCTCTCTCAGACACCTCTGGACATCCTGCTGCTGAGTGATGGACCCACAGATGGACCTGTGTGTGTGTGTGTGTGTGTATATATGGAGGCGTGCTCACAGCGTTGACTCTGGACAGCTCTCTGCAGGTGCTGAGTAGGCCGTTCTGCAGCACGTCTCTCTGTTGGATCAGGCTCTGTGTGGCTGCGGCGTTGGAGCCCGTCTGTTCGCTCAGCTCCTGACTGGCTGACAGCAGGGCCGTTTCCAGAGTGTGCTGCCACACACAACACACACACACACACACACAAATACTTATTATTATACACATGAGCATGCACAAGACAAAAACATTATGACACACGCTGACAGCTGTACCTTCTCTCTGTGTAGCTGCTGCAGCTTCTCCTCCTGCATCTTCACCGACTTGTCCTGCTCACACAGTCGGCTCAGCTTGGTCTGACACACACGAACACACACACATGAGCTCAACTTTATGCGGAACTTATAAAGTGGATCGCTGACGGCTGTGTTTGTCTTACGTCTATGTCAGCCTCCTCTGTGCGAGGGACGAAGGAGCCGTCTTTGTAGTCGTCCGGGCTGATCTGAAAAGAGGAGGCGCAGTCAGAGAGGGACAGCAGGGGGCGACAACAACACATCTGTCAGGACAGAGAGCACAGAGCTCCAGAAAATGAAGAGTTCTCTACCCAAAAATGCTGCTTTGTGTAGTTTGGGGGGGGAAATGAATGACCTGACATCTCACATTTATTTTAAATACAAATCCAAAGCAGAGAAGATGCGTTTGACAAAAGCGATGACTAATGTGCTATCTTTCCGGAAATACAACAATTCAGTCATAGTTTTGATATAAATAACATTTTGTCAAGTTTTTTTTCTGAAATGCTGCAGATTGAGGGAAGAAACTCTTCACAATTTGCCTCCTGCTGTTCATTCCAGAGGCTGTGAGTGAGGGGGATGAAGGGATGAGCTCAGTGCGTGTTCACTAATCTGGTGTAATTTCCCTTGAAGCTGTTTACCCAGGTGTTACCGGGGATGTTGCGGCTGAATATTGTAAGGCGGAGGAAGACGAGGGAGGTGCGGCCTGAGAGGACAGATGCACGCTAATAAAGATAAAATTAAGCCCCACACTATTGTACATATCAATCAAACGCAAAGTGGAATTTCCCCGGTGACAGGGAGGACGTGTATGACTCACTTTTGAAAATTTTTTCTAGCGAGTTACTCGCTAAAAACTTTGCAAACTATATTGTCTGACAAAAAAAAAAACATTACAATGATACAATATAATAATATGATAAAAGCCACACTCCATGTGTCTTTTATTATCTCTCTGTTTCTTAATCATAGTGTTTATGTGCACTAGCCACTTTAGCCCTGTTCAGACCTGGTATTAATATGTGTCTCAGGTGATCCCATGCAGTCCAGGTGTGAGGACACCCAAGAACGAGCTGAGGACACATTGAGATCCCATTGCTCAGACCACATTCAGAGGTGCTCTGAGCCACATATCGCCACATTCTTTAGAAGAAGCCAATAGAGATATATCATGAGTGTGCCAAACACCCTGGGTGATTTAATTCGCCTGGAACACGCCAAGGAACAGACCCAGTCTGTACTGCTTTAATTTCTTCTTCTTCTTCTTTTACTTTCCAGTAGACAGGGAGTGCATTGCTGCCTCTGGTTTAAAAACAACATTGCATTTTGTCTTTGCAAGCGGAAATTATGTAAGTGTGTATCTGCACATAGCGCAGGGAGGTGAGATCCGATCACAAGGGGTCACTGTAGACACTGTGAAGACACGTGTTAATGCCAGGTCTGAACAGGAAACCCAGGTTTCTTTAACAGGCCAAGGGATGAAGAAAAATCTGGATCCAGCTATGTTTCTGCCATGGAGTCCCGACCATTAACTGGGTCTCTTACAGGATCAGTCAACACTTTTGCATGAAAAAGAGTGTTGAGAAACCCCCACGGCAGCATTGTAGCAGTAAAAAAAAAAAAAGGTTTCCACAGCTAAGCAGAATATGTAAAGTTTGCACAAAACATAAACAAACAAAAAACAGATTCAATTCACCTTCAAACCAAAATCGCTGACTAAAAATTCACTAAATCAGCAGTATAATAGAACAGAACAGCCTTCTAACATAGCATAAATGTAAACTACGCTGCAGCGACTGATGGGTCCTGCCATTTCCTCCTAAAAGAATTAAAAGCACGGCTGCTGGCTCAGACAGGAAGTGATAGATGAGGGCAGACACAGGCAGATTTTTCTTTTTAGCGGTCTGCAGTAAAGTGATAAAATCCTCTGACAATTCCCCTGAACTGAATTTTACACTCCACATTATTATGTTCTGCTCCAGGAAATACAGCTGAGAGGCGATGGTACAAACCCACACAGTGGGAATCCAGGGGTTGCATTAAAAGAGGGACCTTGTACTTCAAAAAGCACTGTTGGAAGACGTGCAGGCGATTGCAACCTACTGGGAGCCTCTCTAGAATCTCTAGTAAGTCATGAATAAATGGATTTCAGGGGCCCTGTTACAGGAGTTCAAATTCTGTTCTCTTCATATGCAGAGATGACAAAAGAGGTTTTAATGAAGGCACAGCTACTTTTTAAAACTCTTTCTTCACTGGTCACATTAAAACACGACTGAATCATTTTCTTTAAAAGTCGTTTTCAAACAGATCTAGTCAGTGCATCACTGCTGGATTTAGATGCTTCTACGGCTGAAATCCATCCATTCAGATCTGTTTGGGGGCATCACTGCTGCGCTGAGGTCTGACAGTGGATGTACTGGGGGTGATGGTTAGCCTAGCTTAGCACAAATACCTCTAAAGTTGCAAATAATCATTTATATATTGTATATAGCACTTATCTGTTTATGTATGGTGGAAGGCATATTTTTGAACTTCGGCTAGCTGCTTCCCCCTAGTTCTAGCCTTTATGCTAAGCTAGGCTAAACACATCCTGACTGCTGTTCTGTACTTCACACACTGACGACTCGCTCTCAGAAAGAAAGCGAAATGTAGAACCATTCCTGTAATTATTCCTTCATATGCTTCTATTCGCTACTCCAAAAACACAAAGAGCACTGTTCTTATGCAGACCCACAGAACACCTGCAAAAGACGAACGTTTAAGACAAACACATCCAAGCAGTGTAAGCATTTCCAAAGTGTTACCCAACAACAAACAGTTGCCGTATGAAGACGGAACGGTGAGAGGGGAATTCCATGGCTATGTAGAATTACACCATAAGCCATGCTCGCTTCGGGTCAGTTCCAACAGCATCAGACGGAAAGCAATGAAATGAGATGCGCTGGAACCAAAAACAACTTCATATGCATTTTAAATAATGCTGTGATGGAATCTGGTGGGGGGGGGGGGGGGGGGGGGGGGTGTCGCTGAGGAACAGCGGGCTGATGGACGGACTGACTGCATCCAGAGTGGTGAAACAAGGGGTTGATGGTGAAAGGGAAGACGTGGATACACAACCACTGAGCTACCAGGGCAAAGGTCTGGTTTGAGTCCGCCTTAACTCAGTCCACACTACGTGGAGTCTATGATTGTTGTCATGTATGTATATTTCAAATACATTAGTCATTTCTCCTTGAGATGGAACTTTTCAATCTAAGTGCACTGAAATGTATGTGCTGTTGAGCAAAAAACCTCAAAACCCAAATTCTGTTTCTTTAAAAACCTTTGAACCTGCATGAATGCTGTGAGCTTTTGACCCAACAACAGCAACATATACAGTACGCCAAGTGACAAACGGACTGCTTTAACACTGCCTCAAACCAGAGCCCGCCAAAGACCTTACTTGCTGGTAGAGTTGTGGCCTTGGTGCCGAGTTCTCGATCATAGTGTGAATCATGAAGATTAGAGGCTCATTCTCCTTCGTCTAGCAGAGCGCCATGGAGAAAGAGGATACAATGGTGTAACAACACAGCTATAAGTGTTCTGCTCTTGATCCCAACCTTGAGCTTGAAGAACCAAATGTAAAATATGAAATACCACCAACTAGCAATGATTTCAAAAAGATTTTAGCTTTTCTAACATGAAATCTACCGTGGTGGCTGGAAGCAAGTGGTGCAAGTTTAATTACCAAAAATACCATTTTCCAAAGCACATCAAAGGTTTGACATTTTTAAATGTGTTTCCAGGCAGCAAGTGGCTTAAATTCATTTATGTGGATGATGCACTAGAGGTTTCCAGGGGTCCTCTTGGTTTTGAGTAAGCAAGACACAACCAAGGACCCAAGATTTGTCAGATCCAGATCTTCAGTCTACAATAGGAGGCTGCTGTTTTGCCTTTGGACTGTCCTCGGGTCCTTTTTGGATTAGCTCTAAAATTAATTTATGCGTGTTGGTTTCGGTTTGGTTTTCCACGTTTATTTGGAATTGGCTTAAAAATTTTGACCATCCATTTGCAGAGACCTAAAATTATGCCCACCTATTTTATTTTAGTGGTATGGTTATGAATTTTAGACATTCTAAATATTTCCTCACTTTTAATTGCGTTACCACTGAATGTTTTCAAATAGTCAGTTTCAGTCAAGCCTTGTGCAAAATTTAAATGAAAAACATAGTTTATTATTACAACTTGAGTTTTCTGTTTACAGTGTCTGGCCATTGGCTCAGTCTGTTATGACTATCTCAAATTCCCCAAAGTACATGTTAAGATCTCAGAGCAGCATCACTAAAAATAGGCCCAACAGGGCACGAAACATGAGCACTCAGACGATCATTCAGGTTGTAAACAAAGCCCCAGGTTGTTTTTATCTCCACAAAAAGTGCTAATGAGTATAGTGTTATTGTAATAGATAAAACTAAGTTAAGTTCAGTTAAGTGAATTTGAATGAAAGGCCGACTGGAGGTAAAGCCAATTCTTATTAAAGAAAAGGGTGTGGTATTTTAAACTATATAGGCTACATCTTTAATCTACAAAAATTCAAATAACTGACAGAGGATCAACATTTTTGTCCTCTTCTTTTTGAAGAACAGTTCCTGAAATAAACTCTTTGTACTTTGCAAAAAAGCATTTTTGAATTTTTTTTCCAATTAGCATCCAAACTGCTCATCGCTCCCTCCTGCATAGCCTGTCCAAGGCTATTCTCTCCCTCAAGCACATGACCTTTCCAGAGCCCGAGCAGTCGTATTCAATAATGCAAGAACTGTGGGAAAGCGAATTCTAACCTACAGGCCAAAAATAAACAGCACATTTAAATGCCTGCCATGATCAGGGTATGCCTCTGTGAACTGTTGACTGGTTATGTGTTTCTTTCAATTAGCCAGGCACACTGAGCATACTGCAGTACAATGTTAATGAGACTGCAGCGGCAGCATCCATATTATTTCTAATATTAGTGACAGAAACAGCTCAAAATTAAATGAAACGTGTTCATCTAGTGGTTGCACGCCACAGTCATCTTTAACATACTAGAAACCAGATTCCTGCTCTTATCTTTGGTTCCTGGAAAGGCTGAATGGAAACCGAGTTTTGACATTAACATTTACTTCCCTCAGCTTGTTGTTGGAGCTGCTTCTTGTCTGGAGTGTACAAGTCTGACATTTGCAAGCAATCAGCGACGCTGAGTGTTGCTGCACTTGGGCACATACAAATAAGGCTCTTTAATACGGCTCCGAGCAGTCTGCATATATAAAGGTTGTGATGGCTCCGCAAATTACAACAGCATTACTGTGATAGCTATTTAACTGTCTATCCTTCAAGGAATTAACCAGTGTTTATGTATATTGGAGCTTATCTGCTACAGTACAGTCGTTTACTCAGTACTATATAAATGTGGTCGGCTAAATATGGATGTAGTGTGAGGTGATACAGTTAAACGAGATCGAGGCCATTAACACATAATAGTTTCACTTGTGGTAAACCAAAGATCAGCTGCTGGTTTGTTTAGATTAGAAGTTTTCTGGAAAAAGAGGTAAAGAAAAGTAACATGACACAGTGACAGGTTTAGAAGTATCCAGAAACAGACATCCAATCCTTATTTTGGCTCAGATGTTCTCACCTGGCTGTCCAGGTAAATAAGGTTCCTCTGGAGGTGATGGGAAAGAACATCAGTCTGCAGGAGGTGCAGAACAAGGGAGGGAGGAGGCAGGAAAGGTGAGGCCAGACAGGAGAAGGAGAGAGATGACAGAGGCAGGGAAGGAAAAAAGGGAGGAAAAGGTTCATTTCAACTGGAAGAGAGAGAGATCATGAAAAGAGGAAGAACAGGACGTGGTAGGATATAATCTGAGACGCACGGCGGCAGATTTAATGTTTCTCAACCGCACATTAATCATAGTGTATTTGTCATAACCACAATCCCTCCCTAAGCCTAACCATACTATACCACTACATAACATAATAATCGTCCAGAATCAGCCTGTCTGGTGATGGGGTTGAATGAAGTGGTCATATTAACTGTGACTGACAGTTATAAGGCCAATGGCAGAATAAGAAGTCATGACCTCGACGAAAATATCAGACCTGTGTGGAACATTAACAACACTGTTAAGTCCCTTAAATTATTATATGAAAATAAATATATATATATATATATATATATATATATATATATATATTTATGAAAATGTGCATTCATTTGTGCTACATTAAGATGAAAAACCCACCTTGTGTTCCTGAGGTATTTTGTTCATAACATGTGCTGCGTGATACATTCAGTACGTGTTTACAGCCAAGAAATTCCCATTAGTAAAGTGGATGTGATGAAAAAAGATTGTTAGAAAGAGCCAGTGCTCATTTCACTTAGCTTGAACAGTGGAGGAAAAAATAAAAAGTCTTTAGAGAAATGCAGCCTTATGGACCAGGAAAGAAACAAAGTTTGAGCTCTATCACCATGTTACCATATCCAGCATCCCATGTCATACAGCATCGAGTCTCATTTCACAACAGATCACATGACCCAGCTCTTAACACATGCAGATTGTTAAGCTGTCTCCTGTTAGCACACCTGTTCTGCAGTATGAAAACTCCCAAGCAGCCCAAAACACATGACAACATGCTACACTGCATTTCCGCGGAACAATATTGAAACCTGGGTTACCAGTTATGTTGCACACCTACTGTACATGCATTATAACATAACTGTGTCTTCCAAATAAAGAATTGATCTTAGAACTGATCAAGTTAGTACATGGATAATAAAACACAGCACACTGATGGGTGCAGCGCCTCAAGCCGACATGCATGGACAGGAGCGGCGCTCCCATGCAAACACAAGCAAACGTAAGTACAAAAGAAAGCCCACAGATGGAGGCACCGATCTCCAACATGGAAGAGACAAACCCATAAGTCTGCGGATACATTAATGCCAGAGCAACACTGCAAAATGAGATTGAATTTGGCGTGTTCACAAAGGCAAAATGACAGAAACTGAAATGGCCCAAAAAATATATCAACTGCAATTGGTGAACGATGTCCATTTCTAATCTGATACCTGCAGTGAACCTGACTCTAGGATTTCCTTAGTTTGAAAAACACAGCCATTCCAAAATATAATATATTAATATCACACTTTTTTTCTGTGTGTAAGTTTTATGTTTATTCTCTAACAAATTTGGAATGCCCAGTCTCCCTGCACTGTTGTTGCACTTAAGTTTTTATTGTATGTAATTGGCTGGACCACAACAATACGTCCAGTCCTATAACAACAAATGTCTGTCGCTGACGACATGAACGACTGTCGGGAGTTTCCCCATTGATCACTGCTCTTCCACTATCATTATCTGAAACTGCCAACCTGCTTGTGTTGCTAGATGCAAGTCAGGGGATCATCCAAGTCAGCTGGATCCTTTGTCTGGTCGCCATGAGTGTGACAACGTATCAACCAGATGTCAAACAATTTTACTGGTAAAGTAGAAACTTAAATTTGCTGGAAGTGCTAGTCTTTTACTCACAGAACCTTTTTAGAACACACCAAGTTCAATTTTATTTAAAGCAAACCACTCAAGGAAGCTCCCTTTCCAGACACACATAAAGAAAATGTGGGGTTTTGATTGGGAAAGCACAAATGCGTACATGCACACACACATGTATTTATACACTCAGTGCTGACCTTGGCGTTGGGCCCCTCCATACCCAGGGCCATTAGCTGAGCTACTGTGTGCTCCCGCAGGCTGTTGAGCTCCGCCTGCTGCCGGCGGAGCTTGATCAGCAGTAGGGTCAGCTCCTCGGGCTGCACAGAGCAACACACAGAGGAGAGAAGAAGAGCTGCCACACTGACATCAACAACAACCGCTGACTAACTGAAAGGAAACCTGATGCAGCGACGAAGACGAGAGGAGCCACGGCAAAGGCTTTTATTTGGTCTGCCAGTCTCTTGCTAGTCCAATAAAGACAATTATAATCCTTAAATGCAAGATTATGCATTTAAACCAGCACTAGATGAATCTTTACTATCATTCTGGAGGCAGAGTATTTCTATATGCAGATGACTACCTTGTTTATGTTGAACAGAGACAGCAAACCTTTAAGTTCACACCCTCACATTTCTGCTTCTTTTCCAGTCTAAGACAGTGTAAACAGAAACCTCAGCATCCAACATCAGATAGCCTGTTAGCTATTCAACCGTACACTTGCAGAGTGGCGTCCACAGTATGGTCCAGGAGTGAAAAGATAAAACGTCTGATTCATATAGAGGAGCCTCCGAGAAAGATTTGGGACTGATATCACAGAAGCTTCATGAAGTGATTATTTTTGGCCACCAGGAGGCAGAACAACTCGACAACAACTTGACACACACACACACACACAGCAACTGACATAGGATTCTAAATAAGGATTTTACTATAGTTATTCTAACAGATATGGCACTCATACAAAACACACATACACGCTCAGCATACCGTTACTTGGAATGAAGTGAAATAAATGCACGCAGCCACTGTGACAAAACAGCGAAGTGCAAAAAAGCCAAGTGGAGAATTACTGGACAAATTTTTCCTGCCGGGGGCCTCGACTGCCGTCAAGCAATCCCAATATTATTCAGTGCTTCCTTCAGACAGAAATATCAGCTCTTACTCTCGACTGTTGTTGCTGCAACTTGAGAGTAAAGACAATCTCACTTGTGCTGACGCATCGTGTGCGCGCATTGTTATTAAGAGACATGGCATTGTCAATAATTACATTGGTCCCACTGAGACAAGGGGTAAAAAAAAAAAAAGAGCAATAAGAGGTTGCTGAGAATAAAACATTACAGCGATAGACGAGGGTGATTTGTGTGTCAGTGAGTGTGTGAGTGTTTGGATGTCAGCGCTGGGCTGCAGAGGATGTTTTTGTTTATTGGGTTAATGTTCTGAAAATTTGATTCCCTCTTTGTAAGAGTTTATTTGAGAGCAGGAGGACAGCCTCAGAGCGTGCGGGGAGGGGGGGGACTCACCGTCTTGCCTTGCAGGGACTGTGGGGTGATGGTCTGAGGAGGGACAGCAGCTGCTATTGATCGCCGGTCCGTTGGGTAGCCGTACTGCGGGAGACGGATGAGAGTGGAATGAATGTGACAGAAGAAGGTGCATTTCACTTTCACTCCTTTCACTTCAGGTGATCTTAACAACTCAAGACAATGGTTCCCAACCTTTTTTTTTTTTTTGGTCTCGTGCCCTCACAGCGTACACACACACACATTGTGTGAGTCAAACTCCATCGTCACCCAATAACAATAATGTACATTTTAGAAAGCAATAACACTGATGGTGAAATAGAAATAATGTAAAGCTGACATGATTTGAAGTTAATTAGCTAATGCAACAGAAGCATTGTAATGCTGTTTAACTACATTCATTCAGCGATGTAACCAGGAGGAACGTCACCGCATCAAAAGAGGAACAATATTAAAATGACAAGGTAACAATGGGGAACATGCCGCCACAGTTTCATCCTGCTATCTATTTTCCAACATTTGCTTTCTTTGTTGGCAAACACAGAACACTGATTAGACCCAATTAATGTCAGCGTAATTAAATTTGGCTGCTACAGTGGACTTAAAGAGGTCTTATTACATTGAAGCAGAGCATTGTTCAACCAAAAAGACAAAAGTCAAATAAAAAAAAAAAAATTAAATCTGTCTTAAAGCTATTTAATGTTATATTCAATTTTGCATAACTGAATATATCTGCATTAACACATGGGTAAAGGAGACGACCCAGATGCTCAGCAGCCCTTCCAACGCCTCTGGTTCAATCAATGTTGTGGATTGATTCACTGAATAATTTGTTTAGTAGTATGGACCATTAACAGCAGGCCTACATGTATTTTTTTTTTTAACTTCTAGAAACTAGCATCAGTAGCTTCACAGTGCTACTATAGCATCAACTAAATGGCACTTTATTTTGAAATACGTTGATTTGTTTTGTGAAACGTCAATAACCCATAATCTCACACTGTTGTCAGATTTACTTATTAACTGGCAAGATTTGTCTCTTTCTTGTTCACTACATTGACCAAAGATCCTCTTAACTACAGTGGATTCAACACTTCTACGCCTCAGTTCAACTCATTGTTTTGTAATCCGGTGGTGTCCTCAGTGGCTTCCTGCTCTGTCCGGCTGTGAATACAGAGCAGAGCATGTGTCGCACGGTGTATTCACATGAGCTGTCCACTGTGTCTCAGTCAAGAGTACAAACTCTGGTCTGAGGTGTCACTGTGGCACACAGCCTGGGGATGGGGACTGGACCTGTGACAGGAAGATTGGACTCATCCACTGAAGTGAGAATCATCCCCTGACTGCAAAACGTCTCTCTGTACTCAGCCCCGTCTCTCACTGGAGATTCTCACGGGGAAATCAGAATTTATATATAAAGGAAATAATAATAAATAAAGTTTTATTATCATTATCATGTGACTCCAATGCCATGTCCCTCTACCTTGGCAAGTTGTGTCCTGTGCCGGCGGTCCAGCGTCACGTCCCCCCTGAACACCGGCGAGGACACCTCGGAGTGGGAGTTGCTGGGGTTGGGAGCGACCTGCTGGCGGGGAGGGGAGAAGGTGCTGTAGAGGGCCAGGGAGCCGTGGGATGGCGAGGTGGGGATGGAGTGTGCCACAGCGTGTTCAGAGATGTTGCCCATCGTCTTTGTGCTGGGCAAGGTGCCATAGTGACCCACAGCTGCAACCACAAGGACAAGGACAAGGACTCTGAAGCTTTCCTCGCCTGCAATATTTACTGTGATGGTCATATTCCAAAACAAAGAGGGAGCCCCATTTGAAACAACTCAAATGTGTTTTAAAAAAAAATGATGACATAAAATATTCTGTTATTTTGGAGCACTTAGTCAGCCTAAAAGCATGCCTAATAACACTCCTTAGGCTGACATGATTTGCAGCGCAGTAATAGCACTAATGATGGTGGCAATCATCCCGAAAAAATCAATACAGATGGAGAAAACAAAATATTAGAGACATATGAAAAGGGACACATATCTTCTGTGTGTACAATTCAAAATTAGACTTTGAGTTATACAAAAACTTTATTGGTAAATGATGTGACCTCACAGCAGCTACACCCAAATGGTCCTTCCTTGTTCCTTATTTGTGTCCAAAAGTTGCTGAAAAATTGTCCACTGTTGTGGTGTAATTATACATACACCACATTAAACCAAAACCTAAACAGGCTATACTACATTCAGTTATATTATTATCTCTGTCCAGGGCCGGATTAACTCACTGGGGAGCTCTCAGGCAACGATGACTTATGGGGCCCCATTTTGCTTGCTTGGTAATCCAGCCTAGTTTTACTTGTCCTTTTGACTTTATACTAAGACGATGTAAAACACGATGTAAAAAAAAAAAAAAGGCTTTTGTTGGTTTTGGGATAGTTTAAAGCTCCATGGTTTAAAAATCCACAACACAAAGAGTAATAATCGACCTTGTTTGCAGTCGGAGTCGTCCTTTTAACAGGTTTAAGGACTGCTTCTTTTATTATCACGGCCCAAAGGGTTTTTATTTTTAATTTTTATTACATTTTTTTTGGGGTGTAGTAGTACAGTTGGCCGTTGGGGACAAATTTGCAGCAAGGCTAGCTCACAGAGCCGTATCCAGCTGTTCTCAGGTATTCAGGGTGCTCTGTGGGATGGGATGCCAGCTGTGACCCAACCTCACATTGTTGGTAAAAGAATAACAAAGCCACAGAACCAGCACTAATTTGGCAAACTTGAATGGAAAAGAAAAGAACTCTTAAGAAAATAGAAATAAGTACAAGCAACATTTCACTGTATTTGCTTTGACAGGATTTTCAGTGTTAGTGGGTTAGGCTAGGCTAGATACCTAGCATCCTGAGCTAACTATAGAGTAGTATGGCACTCTATATCATTGCTCATTGCTGTAGGACAGGAAGTGGTTTTATATCAGTACCTGTTGGCTGAGCCAGACTCTGCCTGGAGAAGGCCTGCCTCTGCTGCCACTCGTACAGCTGCCACATGGTGTCGTCCCTCATCGACCTCCTCTTCTCCGCCGTGGCGACGGTGGTGGTCGAGGCCGGGCGGAGCGCGCGGTCGTACACGGAGCCCGCCACGCTGCAGATGCTGTCGGGCCTCATCATGCTGTTGCGGGGCAGCGTGCGATAGCCCTCTGGGTAGCGGGGCACGATCTGAGCACGGTGGCTGGGCATGTTCCTGGGTAAGGTCTGGTAGGATGTAATGCTGAGAGAGACAGACAAATAAATGGAATAAAAGGACTTGGGTTTAGCACATTAGCAAAAAACGATCTGATATTTTTGTATATATTCATTCATCACCTACATGATTTTGCCCTTAATACCTGCTTTCAGCAGACCAGTGCCACAGTGCATCTCCAAACTGTATCAAATGCTTTTCCGTAGTCAATAATAGATTCACAAAAACACCTGCACCCACTGTTACTGTATCCAGCCGCCAGTGAATCAATGCCTTTAATCAGTGTCTACTGAATAGGAACCAGCTTAATTACCCGTATGTGTGCGCCTTGACATGTATGGTGTGCTTGACTGGATTTAATTATAAAAGTGCTTTCATTAACAGAACTCTGCTTCACTTTCGCTTCGACCCGGTGACACGAAAGCAATGAGGAGCTCGTTATCATTACCGCCATTAGCAGCCAATCAGAAAATGGACGCCCTCGCTCTCTCTAGGACCGCGGCTTTGACCTTACGAGTCCACGGTGAGATACAGTCCTTGTCACTTCGACTTCCCCATCACCATTCGTCACCTGGATGATGGCTAGAGCGCCGCAGTCTGCGTTCAGCTCAGTTAAGCCTTTGCGTTCGGCAGAGAGAGGAGGGTGAGCTGATACCCTGATCTGCAGCATCTATACAACATAAGGACTGTACCATAACTGTGCATGTTTTAGCCCATTTACTGCACCTTACATTTTGTAATGGACAGTATTCCTGAAACCTCCTTCCCCCCCCATACCTTCCCAACATTTGAACTGACCTCTAATTTTTGGGAACTTTCCAAATCAAGACAATCCATTAATCATATCCACTTCATGCAGTGATTGATGGGGTGTGCAGAGGTTTGAACGTCTCTCAGAAGCTCACGTTTTCATTCTTCCCACTTTTTGTGTGTCTGAATGAGTGCGACACCACGAACAACGGCTATAAACACATTTGTACGGCTCTGATCTTGCCTACAGAGCTCTGATTAGCTCCTCCAACTGGTGGAGACAAACCCTAAATGAGCGCTACACCGGGGGTTTATGATTGTTTAGCGAATCTTTGGTCTAGGACCAGCCTATGACAAGCTAACAGAGACAAAGTACAGGTTCTGAAATACAGTACTTCCATGTTGATGTATCCGGTGGCTGATGTACACTAACAGTTTTAATACAAGTAATAATGGTATATAATGAATAATCATATTCGCCTCATCCTCACTGTTTGTCTTCTACACTTGATTTTCTGACAACAATGGTTCCTAATTAAATTGTGCTCAGCAGCTTCTCACTTCAGACTCCCATAAGGCATTGGGGTAATGGTAACATCTAAAAGCTGGTCTGTCTGAAAAATGCTCACTATTTAGTTCTATTGATGTATTGAGGCCAAATACTGCAGCTGTAACCTGCAGAATGAATCTATCTGAGAATACAGTTTAGCCTTTGGGGCCTTAAGCATTCATTTTATAGTAACCTACCTATTTAATGTAGGGGGGGGGGGGGGGGCAGCCCAATCAGTAACCCATCAAACTGCAATGGATATTTAAAAATGGTCTTTCAGATTAAGTAACATCAGTGCTTTCAGCTCTATTAGAACTTTATCAGCCAGTTTGAGAGGAAACAGGACAATCAGTCACATGGGAACTTAGCTCCTATTCAGGCCTTTGAAGAGGACATTCACAACAAAAAGTACATCCATAAATGTCGGGAAGTTTATTGATTTTCCTTTTGCTTTCTACGTTTTTATTCTTGCGAGACCAAAAAAAAAACAAGATTTTCTTGCTGATACCAAAACAATGAGACCGACTCGGGAAGCGCTCTCCAAGTTTTGTGTGCATTTTGGCAAAGGAGAAACATCAGAGCCAGCAAGATTCGGAATTAATTTAGATGAATTATTAATTCCTCCTTCGGATACAAAAGTTTCTCCAGCAGAAACTCCGCAGACTGTTTGTCTCCACATCTCTGTCAGTGAGGTGTTGCTCTCTGACAGTCCAGCAGATTGATCCGACTTTTTTTTTGGAGGCTCAGTATATTAAAAACATTGATCTGAGATTTTAAAACACGATTTCACAGTTAAATATGCAATGGCCTCATTCCACTGTATTAAAATATGCACTAGGTGTTGGAATTGCATTGGAAAAACTTCACAACAGTGCTGCAGGATATAACTACAAACTCAAACTCCAACTTTCAGTTTAGAAATTCAGCATTCAGTACATTTCCATTTCCAGAGTCTCGAAACTCTGCCGCACTTTCTCTTTTTTTAAACAGACAGCTCAACACTTCCTGCACAGATGTTTCACATTAAGAGTTTTCCAGCAGCTCGGTAGGCACAGTCTTCCCCACCCTTTTCTGGCAGGCTTTCATTGTGAAAAATATACAGGAAATGCTGAGTTTCATTGACAGGAGCTTAGACGCAGTCAAAAAAAAAAAAAAAAAACCAGCAAAGTAGAAGTGGTCAGAAAAATATTTAGTGAATAAAACTAGTATTTCTGGGGAAAAAGGAGAAACTCTGAGCTGCATATGGAGAGAATGAGATGGCTCTGTTGTTGTACTGATGGAACTAGAGCTGTAGAAATGTCCATTACGATGAGTTTAACATTGTAACAGTGTAATCTGTTCATGGTCTGGCTATTATTTGAGACTTTGGACAGTAACTTCAAATGTAGGATGATCTAAGGAATGAAAAAGGAAAAACAAATTAACATACACCTGCCTGTTATAAGCTCAGTCACCACTGTGCGATGGACCGCTCTGCTCACCTTAAATAACATGCTTGTTAGCAGAAGTAGGACGCTTGTGTTAACAAACAATAAGAATCAGTCCTACAACATCGTATCTCCATTTCCCTACTTTGTGCCGGATGCTGATAAAGATGACAAATGTGTCTCTGCAGCGCTCAGCTTGCTCTGTTCTCATTACAGTCTCATTTCCATGACTTATTCATGGCAGCAGAAGGAGAGAGAGGGGAAGCGCTGAGAAGCAAATGGAGCGTCGGCGCTCGGCTCTTTCTTTTCCGCCGCATTTCTCGGCGCAGCCGGGCTAAATGCCGGCTAAACGCCAGCCCTTCTCCGACTGAGATACGCATCTGTGGTGACACAAAAAGCTTTTTCCGGCTCCCTCCGGCCCCGCAAGGTCAGAGCGAGGATGAGGGAAGATACATGAGGAACAAGGGCGCGGAATGAAAAGATGGAATGGCAGAGTGAGAGATGAAAAAAAAGGTTTTAAATCTTGTGGAGGAGCAGACCTGTCAGGAGGAGAGGTCACTAACCCTCCCAGGATTGAAACAAGGTGCAAGTTACACGTGATTGACTGTGTGCTGGGTTGAAATCTGAATCACTGCCCACAACTTGTTGAGTAAACTCAAGTAGGTGTGGCGCTGTGTCCACTGGCAGCTATTTTCACTAGAGATACAATCGACCAATCAGAGCTTTGCTAGCTAGCTTCCAAGAAACTTGCATAAAAAAAATCTACATTTTCTTCGGTACGTGTGTGAAACATTCAGTTAGCAGCTTCCAGTGACCACCGCCACAGCTTCTGTGTCGACTGGAAATGACATCAGCTTGATGGATGTGTCACTCGCTACTGATTGGCTCGTTTGACACTGGGTTTTATGTCAGCCCATTTCAGAGGCTTCTCCAGGAAACTGTCTTGCTGGGACCTGAACACACAGCACCTCAAAGAGTTGTTTATATGATAGCATCAAACTGTGTGACGTTTCTCGCTTGGACTCTTTGTAGCTATTTCCTGTTTTATTTTGAAATCACTTGCCTTATGTGTTTTAGGTGGTTTACTTCCTTTTTTTTCTCCCCCAGTTTTCTGTGTCACCAGCTTCTTGTCAGCCTATTAGTCCCCTGTGTATATCTAATCTTGTCTTTAACCACATTAAACGTTATATATCTGGTACCAGTTTAAACACATCTTCTGGCTGGGGACTGTTCAATCAAATTATTTTGTTTGCTGTTGTTGATAAACCCACGTTGCTCCGGAAACAGACTTGGTTCTGAGACATCTATTCTCAGAGCAACATCTAAAACCCAGTTTCTACCAAAATACCCCCAAGATGCTTTGCGCTGCCTGATGTGAATGAACCTCCCACCTGTGCACCGTGGACTCTGTGCTTGGCTCCAAATGACCACACAGACAGGCAAATGCTACAGTAACACAAACACACATGTGGGTAAACACTCACCTCCTGGTGTCGTCATCCACTCCTCTTGACCTGTGTGCACGGACCCAGTGCTCCAGCTGCTGCATGGAGTTGGTCCTGGACAGACCCCTCTCCGGCTCCTGCGCTGGAGCGGGGGACTTTACCGGAGCCCTAGCCAGGCTACCATCCACCTCTGCCGGGCTGCAGTCCCCGGTCTTCTCCCCCGCCCCGGACCCCTGGCCGTTCACCTGCGCGGGCTTTTGGACGCTGGCCAGGTTGGCCTGACTCTGGCGAGACGCGGACACCGCCGCTGCGATGGCGGCGGCCTGAGCCGGCTGCAGCTTGATGCTGCTGATTTTAGTCAGAGACCTCTCTGCGCTCGGGTCTCTCTGGAAGCCGTATTTATCCCCGTCACGAACTGTAGCATACTTCTCTGCGTCTCTGAGGGTGGCGTATTTATCCCCTTCTCGTAGCGTACAGTATTTCTTCACTTCCTTCAGAGTGCCGTATTTGTCCACAACTTGTATGGTACCATATTTGTTCTCCATCTCCCTCATTGTGCCGTACCTGTCTGTCTCCTTTAACGACAGCTGTCTCCTCACTTCCTTTTGAGGAACGTATTTCTGTCCGTCTTTTTGGAGGGCGTGCCGGTCTCCAACTTTCTGCAGTGCATATTTTTCTCCGTCCTTCGTGAGCAAATACTTCTCTCCATCTTTAGACGGGGCGTATTTCTCCTCTGTCGTTGCCGCCGTGTACTTTTCGTCCACTTTCTGAACGGTGTACTTCTCCAGGTCCCGGTGAATGGCGTACACCTGTCCGTCTTTCTGCAGCGAGTATTTCTCGCCGTCTTTCCGCAGCAAGTACTTCTCTCCGTCCTTATGGAGGAGATACTTCTCTCCATCCTTCTGCAGCATGTAGCTCACCCCGTCTTTCTTCAGAGAGTACCTCTCCCCGTCTCTCTGTAAGGTGTAGTACTCCCGCTCCCTCTGGCTGTTGTGTTTCTCCACATCTTTCTGCCGTTTGTCGTCGGCCCGAGACAGGGAGTGTTGTCGCATGGGTTCGCGGTTGCGTTCGTTGTTCTGGATCTCAGGCCTGGTTAAGACTCTGTGGTTCAGTAAGTTGTTCAACTCCTGGGGTGTCCGTTGGTCCACTTTCAACTTGTCTGATCTGAGAAGAAAGACAGAGTTAGAATCCAAAAGAAAAAGGGGAATGTGACAAAGAATGACAGATGGGAGTCTTCTAAGAGATTTCAAAGACAACTTTAGAGTCCCGTGTTTGTCTGACAGCACTTTTATCTCCATCACCCTTCTTTCTGATCTTTGACTTCTGAAAAGTATGTGATCTCCGCCAGAAATTCCTGCCAGCGCGGGACAGCAGGGGGTCTGGGTTCACTGGGTACTGATGCAGTATATTAACAAGAAAGAACAATGGCCTTTCCTCAACAATAATTTCATATTCTCATCAAAGACTTTGAGACTTGTATCTGTATTATACTGTATACTGTATCCGAACTGTTTAGGAACAGATTGGGAAACCTGCTCGGCGAGTGTCGTGTTATTACTGAGAGGAATCGTGGCCAACGGGACGATCTGCGGGTGTGTCCCTGTGGCGAGCACCGACCTTCTGACCGGTTCGCTGTGGACGAGGGCGGCATCCGTCATGACTTTCATCCAGGATTCCATCTCTTTGGCTGTGTCGGTGCAGAAATAGTAGGTCCGCATGTTGGGGTGAGTGGCCTGGAAGCGGAGGCAGGAAAAGAGAGAGAGAGACGGGGGGGGGGGGGTAAATAAGAGGAGGACAACCAGCAGTGCGAGAAGCAGCTCTGGATGCTGACCTTGAGACACCAGCTTTCTATCACTCCTGCTGGCTGAGGAGTGTGTTTGTGTACAGTATGACTGTGTGTGTGTGTATATGTGTGAAAACACACACATCATCAAGCTTCCTCTGTGTATATTGGCAAAGGTAAAGCTGAGGTGTGCGACTACCAACTTCCTGTGTGTGTGTCTAAGTGTTTTTAATTATGTTGCGTAGGTGTGCTGATGAGGCTCTCGACAGTAGCTCCCGTCATCAAGTCCTTCGTTTTCATGATGTAAACTCATCAGCAGACCTCATCAACAGTTTATGAACAACGTGCTGTTATTGACTGAATGACACGATGCTGGAAATGAGGGCAGCTCGGGGGTAAAAGACTTTTAAATAAGGCAAACTGCGCGTCTTTACCTTGAAGGCGTACTTCCTGCTGATGTGGTCGTCCACCGACAGCATGGAGATGTGGAAGCTGGGCAGCAGGATACTTCCCAGGATGCTGTCCTCTTTCTCATCTGCAGCAAAAGGACAGGAAAGTCAGGTATGTCTGGTATGGTCGCATGTTAGAGGAGTATAAGATCCTGGAGATGTAAAGCTGAAAACAAGTCGAGCTGCTGTGGGCGCTGAGAGGTGAGGTTTGAAATAAGACAGTGGCCCAAAGTGTCGAGGGATGTGGCGGCCTTGTGGCTAGCTGCTGCCACCAGTGTGGGGGGGGGGGGGGGGGGGGGGGGGGGAACGTAGAAAATAACAGGTGGTTCGACTCAGGACATTTGGCGACAGCGTGGTGTTAGGCCTCGACTTGATCTGGTCGGCGATGTGATGAATAACAAATGGCGATGGAACAGAATGTACTGAGGCTTATCAGACCAAAACAGACAGACACAGAAAGAGAGAGAATGAGATGATTGGACACCCCTACGAGCTCTGTGTGCGTGTGTGTGTGTGTGTGTGTGTGTGTGTGTGTGTGTGTGAACTATGATCCTGTTTCCCCTCCATCCCACACACACACACACACACACACAGCTGAGGAGGGGAAACAGGATCATAGGCTGTCGCTCACAGAAAACACTTCTCCTTGATTTTTTTTTTTTTCCCTTTGACTTTTCAGAAGCTAAACAGCTGCAAAGCACAAAAAAAGCCGTGAGACGCTGCCACCATGAATGCAGCGGTAATGACTGCATCATTCTATCACACCTCTCCACAGCGTGATGCAGCTTTTGATGGGAGATCGGAACTGCAGGCGGCGAAGGTGCAGGAGGAAACATGTCCGCTGCACCGACTGCAGCAAAAAAAAAAACCAAAAACATACAAAGCCTCCAGCCAGAGCTGCTGTTTGCTTTAACCGAGCCTGCACGGCGAGCCCCTGCATCTCCTCCGGCCCCATCCCCGCTGCTGAATTATTGAGACACAACACACACACAGAAAACGAGTGAGGAAGAGAGGGGAGTGGGGAAGCTGACATGCAGGGAGATGCTGTAGGTACACACTGCAGAGGGAGTGGGTGTTTTCTTTTAACAATACTTTTTCAGAACACTTGACACTTCGAGGTTCCTCACCAGGTTCACTGAGGTTTGTCTACAGTCAATGTGTCTGCCCTGCAGCGAATGCTCGGATTAATATAAAGCTTTGATTCCCATCAGCCAATCACAAAATCAGGTTCCCCTTTAAGAACACATAGGAAAAGGGCCGTGGAACAATTATTATTTAGCTGCCACATCCCAAAAAAAGTTTTTATATTTATATATTTTGTTGCTTTTTCCTCTTTAAATCAAAGAAAACAGATCCAGCTGTGCTTATCAAGCTGTACGTCCACACGCTGTTACAACCCAGAAGAAACCTGCTTCAGGTGTTGACAATGACAGCTGCGTTCATCACTGCGTTGCCTGCCTCGCTCCAGGTCATAAATAACGGCAGCAGGAGCGCTCACACTAAAAAAAGTAAAAAGTACAACAACTCCAAATTCTTGCAAACATCCTCTCCCGACCTGAGTGACAGAAGGTACTTAAAAAATAAAACGACAGAGGAAGCAGGGGATGAAATGAAAAAGAAAAGGTTATTATCAGAGAGCCGAGCACGTCATTGTCCTTCCCGAGGTCGCCTCCTCTCTCTTTCTTTCTCTCACTCTCTCTCTCTCTCTCTCTCTCTCGTCTCCGGCTGGCTAAGCCAATAAACATCCAATTCTCCCCTGGGTTTGTCATGAAAGCGGCTCCTGATTGCGCTCTGGGAGAGGCTAATTTGTCAATTTATGGAGATGGAAAAAAAAAAGAAAAGGGTTTAGGAGACACGAAGGAGGAACAGATGAGCTTTTGCAAAACTTAAAAGTTGGAAATTAGTGCCGCGACATGGGACTTCCAGCTGTGGGTGAAAGCAAGGACGACTACTTTTAAGTGACAAGCGAACTTGACCTCTCGAACCTCGGTTTTATCCTGATACACCGATCTTGATTAAGTTTTATATTATCTGCTTGTTGCACCGCTTTTCAGAGCCTGTGTTATTAAACGGTCCATTCGTCCAAATGACCAAAAAAAAACTATTTTTCCTCACGACTCCAGGTTCACAGCTCACAGCTACTCTGTGGTACTTTGACAAGATGTAAATGTGTCAGGTAATATGGGGGGGGACCTTAATGCATGAGGGGCCCACATCTCATTACTGACCAGGGGCCTTAAAGCAATACAGAGTTCATGAATCCAGATTTTCCTCCCACAGAACAAACCACATGCATAAAAAGTGTCTGACAAACCGCGAACCAAAAATCTCATTTTTTTTTTTTTCTCTCACAGACACCTTTGTGCATCATTTCCCCTCAGTGTCTTTTGGAAAACGTTTGGATCCTGACAAGTGGAAAAAAAAAAAAAAAAAAAAAAAACAAAGTTTTAGCTGCTTTGAATGATGCTTGATCATGGAACACAGAGATGGGTGACAGTGAGTGAGGTGTTGTTTCCGGAGCAGCTTCAGTGCTTCCCTGCTCCTCCAGGTTCTTCAAAACATGGACTCTCTACCTGCTCGCTCTGAAAACAGCTTTTGATTGGACGAGTAAATGAACTTAATGAATCAGTCTGCATTATGTGAATTTGCACTGTGTGTGTGTGTGTGTGTGTGTGTGTGTGTGTGTGTGTGTATTCACCGCGGTAGTAGAAGAGGCACATGTCGGACAGAACGAACCACCTCTTCTTCCACAGCTTCATGCCTGTGCTGTCCTGCAGGGGTCAGAGAGCACAGCCCATCAGCCACTCAGCCAAAGTGTAGTAATTACAGACAGCAAGACACACACACACTCTCCCTCTCTCTCTCTCCCATGTCTGATCTCCCCTCCACTTCCCTCCTCTTGACACCCTCTCTGTCTCTCCCTCTGGCTGCTTCTATTAACCAGCTTCTATCTCCTCCTCTGAGACAAATTGCTTTTGTTTTATCTCTTCATAACGCAGTGACAAATTTGCCTCTGTGGTGCTCGGGGCGAAGGTCTGTGCTTTGTTCTCTCCACTGCTGCTGCCGTTCTTTTTTTTTTTTTTTTTTGGTACCCCTCATTGGTGCTGTACGACTGCAGCGACAATAACAAGCTTTTTTTTTTTTTTTTTTTTGGAGACCATTCTCTCATGCACGTTTGGGTTTGGAGCACCGTTTGTAACGAGTCACCCTCGGCCCACAGATCCCGAGGTTAGGATCTTTGGGGTAAACACTGATGGCGTTTCTTCTGTGAGTGAGCACTTTGGCTGCTGCGGCTGCTGTCAATTCTTGTCTCAGTGTGAATACAGTGAGGGGAGGCTGAGACACAGGTCTCTGACAGCGGGCTGTAAAATGGTGCTCTGGAAAGCTGAGCTGACCATCGCTCGATGAGGCTGTCTTCATAGGGAGCGCGTGAGGGTCAGGGGTCCGCAGACCGATTGAAAAACCCGACCCATAGCACATCTGTGTGTGTGTGTGGGGGGGGGGGGTGCAGGAGAACCGCTCAGCCTGCAGTGAGTGGGTAGAAAGCTAATGAGAGAACAAGCCGAGCCTCAAGCTAGGTGAGCTGACGGGATCCTCACGTCTCTTCTGGTTCCACGGGGACTTCGGCAGCAGCAGGACTCCATGTCTCCTACCCTACAAAGACTTTGTGAAATGCTGGAAATACTGGAAGTGTTATATTCATGTTCGCTGATCTGTGTTTGTTTGTAATGGTTGCAGGATGCAGTTGCACACAGTTACTGCACCGATCCAGCACTTACTGTAACTCCCCCTAAAACCACATATACATTTCTATTTGTGTAGAGATTAAACAAAGCAGATGCACAAACTCAAACACATCCCATAATCCTCCGCCTGTACCTGTTTGTAAAGCCAGTTGCTCTTGACCACCGGGGCATTGAGGTTCCTCTTGATGGAGTTGGACCTCTTGCCAAAGTTGTGAACCTTCTTGGAAGACCTGGAGGGCTGTGAAATAATAAATGAGAGAATATATATATTATATATATATATGTGTGTAGAGTGGATTCAGCTCATTTACATTACAGATGTCGAAATGTACACATTTGAATAAATAATTCACACAAAATAATTTATAAATCTCCATAAAAAAAAAAAGAAAAAAAAAAGAAAACCCTGTTGTGCTGGTGTTTCCATCTCTCATCGCCTACAGAGCGAACACAGCAGGGAGAGCTGCAGAGACGCAGAGACAGAAGAAACAACCCAAAATATCAGCTCCTTTTTCTCCACTGATCTCAACACAACAATCTGACGTGACAAGTGTGTTGTGCATTGGTTGGAAAGAAAGAACGAAAGAAAAACAAAAACAAAAAAAGCTTGTACACACAAACAGCAGCTTTTTCCAGCATCTATAAAAAGCAGCAACAGAGGCAGATATATTCAGCTCATTACACAAAGTGTATATTCCACAACCCCCCCCCCTCCCATACATCACGGCTCACTTAGTGGGAAAATGCAGCACTGCAGCACAAAGTTCTCTTTTATCTCAGTAAACAGCAGAAGGATACAAGGAGTCCTCTGAATACCACTAAACTGAACACAAATAGGATGAAATTACTACTGCACTGAATTAAGTTCTGATTAGATTCATTAGCTTCCTACTGTTTTTGTTGACCCTCTGACCCTCTTTTCTCTTTCATCCATCATCTACAGATAAAAATGTTGTCATAGCACAGGGCTAATGGCCGTGAAATCCACTGTAGATAATTATGATGCAACCGACTACCCATAATCCAAAGTTTCTGTTTGCCCCACAGGAAAACCCTGTCTCCTAGCGTGACGGAGTCTCTACTTTTCTAGCCTCGACTCGGCTGCAGAAAAACCTACATCTCATGACGTCCCCATCGAGCTGTTAAGTGTGTGTGAACTAGTTTGCACTGGCACAGGTTTTGTTTTGTAGCCGCGATTTGCCTGTATGCTGTCTCTGTGGTGGCGTTTTAAACAGAAGAAAACACAAACAACTTAATTATTACGCTGCTTTTATTATTATTATTATTTTTTTTCCTAATATGCTTCATCCTTTCTGTTCACAGTCGATTCTCCTGCGAGTCACGGAGCTGGACCCCACGCAGCCCAGTTATAAATAATGATTCCTCATGAATACATGGAGCTATGCGGTGTTATACTTTCTTCTGGCCAGTGTAAGCAGAAGCGATGCATCAGTTATTCATGAAAGCACTGAACCTCTGATTTGATCCACCTGTGCATATTTATTTCCTGTGTGTTAGTGTGCTTTGTTCAGCGCTTAGAAATGGGACACGCTGTTCAAACGCGCAGTGACCCAATCCAACGACAGTCACGGAGGTCTGAGGGCCAGTGACATGTCCTGAGGTTCAACAACAAATCAGCTCTGTCAGAGGTGTTAGCGGCTGCACTGACGGTTCATGTTGGGCTGCATCACTTCCATGAATTCCTTCCATTTGTTTCCTCATTTAGGGAAACAGGTCTATTTTCTTTCCTCCTTTCTTCTAGATGAGAAGATTACTACCAGCCTCAGGCCTGTGCGTTAAATTTAAAACTACAGCAGTTAGCTTAGCTTAGCTTAGCACAAAAGCTGGAAAGGACAACAGCTAGCCTCATTCTGTTCAAAAGCTGCCTACCAGCTCGTCTACAGCTCACTAATTAATGTGCTTTATTCCATTAGTTTAATTAATGAAACAAAAGTGAAAAGACTGGAGTGTAAATATGACAGGTGTCCACTTTATGGGAGTTCATGTAGCAGGTGAAGGACTTTTCCTACGCTCTGAGAAACTGTCTTAACTCCAGGAAGTTTCCAGCTCTCACCTACTGAATCAATGACAGCTATAGCATGTACTGGATGCTAATATCACATTTAACACGTCACACCTTATACCTCCTTCTGTTTTCATTGCACGTCATGTGTTTTCTATAGGTGACAGTTAACTTGGATAATGCACAAGAAGAAATGAGGAAGAAGGATGATGTAACCTGACAAAACATGAATGTGGGACATATGTCACATAGAAGACAGCAGGTGTGGGTGTTATGACACTCTCCAAGCTGATGCCGTGTTTCCTTGAACACTTCTGTAGATTCAAGGAAAGGAAAGGAAAAGGAAATCACTCGACAACAGAGTCACATCATCTTTGTGTTTGAGTCCTTCAGCCTAAACGACCATATAGGCTGTTTGTCCCTATCCTTTAAAATAACCCATAGGAGCGTAGCCATGCTATTTATATACACGCATGCCCTCACCAAGCTCTTTATTAGGAACACCGCACTAATATTGGGTTGCTCCGCACATCATTTCTGTGGACTTATCAGCTGCATATTCAAACTGCCAATCTCCTGCTCAACCACATCCCAAAGGTGGTCTACTGGGTCCAGGTCTGGAGACTGGGGGGGGAGGCCATGACTTTAGCTTTGTGACATGAAACATTATCCTGCATGAAGTAGCCATTAGAAGATGGTAAACCACATTTCACTCTGAACCATAAAGGCCGGCCTGCTAGTGGCACTAGAGGATAAGTTGGGGGATCATTAGGGAGACATTAGGATTCATCCTGCGGGGACATCTGAATTTCTTAACAAGTTTTCTGTCAAACATTGTAGTGGAGACAGAGCTATTTCACCGGGAAGCTGAATACTCTGACCTGCTGGAGGCACTAGACGATGTTATTAGGGTTGACCTTCTGAGGGTTGACCTTCTGAGGACAATGATCATCTACTAAGTTTCATGGTAGAAGTTATAGATCATCTGGAGGAGAAATCTGGGCCAAAGTCAGAGTTTGCCCATGGGACAATGAATTACTAATGACAATTTATCCAGTAGCTGTTAAGATACTCCAGTCTGGACACACCAACATCCCCATGAATAGTGACGCAGTGCCTGATAAATAACAAAAGAAGTCCCCCTCTTTTACAACCCTCTCATGAAAAATATATCCACCTCCTCGCCAGCGAGCCTCACCCTCCTCAGCAATGACTGCTAACGATGCTTCGAGGATGAGGTCATAATCACATTAATAATTATCAGCCCTGATTTAGAACAGCGACCAATTTGCTCATCAGAGCTACTTTTAACTCTGAAGGTGTGTTTTGGATGGAGACTGACCCGTGTGGATGAGGTGGAGGTGGCGGTGGTGGCTGTGGTGACGGTGGTGGCAGGGCTGCCAGGGAAGGTGCTGTAGTCGGAGCCGCCCGTGTAGTTTGAAGCCTCGCTCATGGTGCTCATGGGACGTTCCTTCTTGTCACTGCTGCTGCCCTGCTCTGACGAAGCCTTGGGAGCCGGCCTGCCACAGGGCGAGAGACATAGAGAGACAAAGAGAGAGGGAGTCAGTCAGACATTTGACCTTTTTTTATCAGGAGCAGTACAGCACCATTGCAACGCACAAGAGCTGGGAGGTGTGGCCGTGAGCTCAGCAGTAAAATTGGACAGCAGGTAGGTGAAGTAGGTGGTCAGACGTCTTCAGCTTCAAGCAGAAGCATAGCAGACTCTGAAAACGATGAAACCAGTGAGCAGTGGGTATCGGTCCAGACTGGTTTTGCCTGCAAGTTCATTTTTCTGCTCGGCTTTCCAGCCCATAATCCCGTTTATTCCAAACTTTTCAATTTCCAAGGCAAGAGAATAAACTTTCACAATTTAACGTCTTTGAAAACCTCCTTCGGTCCAGTTCTTCCCCTTTAAAAAAAAAAAAAAAAAAAGAAAAGAAAAGATGCAAATGCAGGACAGAAAAATGAGCAGACATTAAAGATAGTCCTGTGTGTGGGCTGGTGCTTCTAAATAAACACATGCACAGTCCTGCCTTAGATTAAAGAACATTCAAATCTGCCTAGATATTTTTAAAATCATGTTTTTGGTAATGAAAGCAGGAAGGAGATCTGGGAGTGATGAATGAACATGGTGAATACTAATCATCGGAGCTGTCTACGTGTGCTTTGTAGAACTGAAAAAAAGCTTAGAGTGCATCTTTTTTATGTTCTCTGTATTGTGAGGCTTTGCCCGGGTGGAGTGATGGAGAGCGTCCAGTTTAGTAACCTTGGGACTGGATCTCTGCCTTTTGCAGATCAGGAAAACTGTCCCTGAGCTGGGACTTAGATCATGAGCATGAAAATAATGCACGGATGGAAGCTGAAATGTTCTCACCTGCCCTGAAGGAACCATATTTAAACAGTAAACCCTGAGTGTGACTGAAATACAAAAGGTGGTGAGTACAAATGGGCCCTTGGCCAAATTAGTTCATTCTGTTAGAATAATTGGTGTGTGCAGGTGAATGTGTGTGTGTGTATATATATATGTGTGTGTGTGTGTGTGTGAGTGACTGTATTGTAACCAATTTTGCTACCAAGATGACACAGGGGTTGCTAATCTTCGAGGCAGACCCTGTCTGCACAACAATCTATGAGTCCAGCCGGCTAATCAAGCCAATCCCCCCCCCGGATCTCATCAAGAAGACCCCATCTACACTCCCTTAATGACACCCTATCTGTGTTCGGGCTATTAAAGAGAGAGGGAAGGATGAGAACGAGAGGAAGGGTGGAAGAGCGGCTTGAATGAGTGCAAGCGGAGAGAGACGAAATGGAGATAAAGAAAGTGAGAACGCGAGACAGAGGGAGGAGAGCTGCTCGCATGAATCACAGCCATTATTCCCTGGGTGTCACCTCTGATGTATGCGTCTACATTCAAGCAATTTAAATGGCCTGCCAACTTGGCCTGACAAATTGAGCCAGCTCAAACTTTTTTTTTTTTTTGTTGAGGGACAATAGCTAATGTGGGAAAAAAGAAGGTTCAAGGTCCCTGAGTCTGATTAAAACTACCACACAGTGACAGCTTTATCTCTGCGCCCAAGGTCGGCAGAATCTAAGCAACGCGTATCGATGAAAGTCATTGTTTTCACGTGTTTCGTCTCGTGTTTCCTGCCTAATTTGTATTCAGCGGGATCCCTGTTGTTATTATTGTTGACGTACTTGTTATTATTTGCGATACTTCTTCGTGAGTAGGATTTGGAATGGTCAGCGCCTGAGACCTGTTTGGAGGACGAAAAGACTTTCTGTCTCTTTCAACACAAGTGCTACTGATATGCTTAATGACCATTAGCGTCTGACTTTCATATGAATATTCATAGTCACCACGGGATGATTCATTTCATTCTTTAATACCCCCTGATGTTTCCTCAGGGGGGGTGTCACTATCAGACAAAACTTTTCACATGGCCAAAACTTTGGTCTATGACAGCGTATGTCAAAGACTAATGGCTGGATGGTCTGGGAATATTGGTTTACATATTCATAATCCCCTGATGATGAAGCCTTCATATTCTGTTGATCCCTGTCTTGCCTGTCTTTTAGTTGTAGCCCAAAATGTCCACTCACACACAGCAATAACAGAATCTAAGTGACAGACTGCAGGAAAATCACTGAGCATATTGATACTCCCCAGAGGATGAACCCTTTTGAGGCTTTACTTCAGTGAAACCTCCAACCTCCTTTACATTTAATGCAGAGTACTGGTAGAATAGCAAAATCTACTTTATGTTGCTCGTCACTTGATAAAAATTTAATGCTGATCCGAGGTTCCACATCTGTGATCTGAGCTGACTGCCCACTCTGTCTTGCAGGCTTTGCATCATCAGTCTGGGCACAGGTTAAGTTTTTTTTTTTTTTTTTGGTTTGTTTGTTTTGGGGACTCATCACGAGTCTGAATGATCTCATTTGGGAGAAAACTTTTCTGCCAGACTGCGTCTGACACTTATGAACACACCTGTTACCTCAGTGTGCCCCAGTTTTCAGATACATGCGCACACTGGCTGATTACATCATTGTCTCTCAGGTGTATTGCCTGCGACTGTCCCCACACTGTGGATCAGATAAGCAGTAAGCCAGCAGCAGTAACGACCCTTAGGTGAAAAATGGCTGACTTTATCTCTCCTCCAGCACCTTCTACTCTATCATGAAAGCTAACTGTCTCGCCCGCCTCATTAACCCTTTGTAAACACCCTCCTTACTCTTTCATTTTCTAGCTTGCACATCTTCTTCTTCCTAAATACAACTACAGTTCATCCCTGCTAATCCCCATAATTAGCCTCACTGTATTTAATACTTAGCATGCCAGGTAAAGTATAACTGTCATACCATCCATTTAAAAGCCTTGCAAGCAGATTAGCAGCTCTTCTATATTCTGCTTGGACAGATCTGATCTTTTCCTTTGCTACAGAGTGCTTCAGCCGACTCAGCAACATTTAGCTCCCTGAAGCAAAATGGAGAAACCCCACTCTGCAAATTACATGACTAAATTCACATTTAAATATCACTTTCTTGACATGTCAATGCACAAAATACACGAGTTTGTTTTAAAATTTTAAATAACATCTTTATAAACCGATACATTCATTCAGAGGGTTTAAAGAATGATTGGCATGGTTTTGACCAATCAAAGGCTTTTTTTTGTTTTTTTTGCAGTGCAGGATATCAGAGCCCTTAATGTCATGAATTTTTAAAGGAAGATTCTGCAGAGCACTTGATAGTCCTGGCAGTTATCCATCCCCCACTTTGGCAAAAGCATTTATATAGTCAAGTTAGCTTGTCACATTTAATACTGAGCTCTTAATAGGGGGGTAAATTACAAGTATTAGTTAAGGGAGCAGCAGTGGTGAATTGGACTTACGGTTAATTATGCCTTTTGGACTAGTTGAGAGACTCGTGGCAGCATTTTGAATTCTGTAAAGGGTTCCCCAGAAGCTACAGCAGGTCTGTTGTTCTAATTATGGCTCGGATTCTCTTTTGATTCGGGACTTCACAGAGAACTTCAAAAGTTGACATCAAACCGAATGCCAAAAAGCAGCAGCTTACACTTCTCCTGCTCGTATCTACACCCAAATACCTTGTGGAACATGTCTTTAGGCAGTTTGTTTGTCTGAAAATTCTCTGTATTCCTGGGAATAGGATATCAAGGAGTTCAAAGTCAAAGGGAACTGGTCTCGCTGTAGATTTCATCCATTACTTTTCACACCTCAACTCAAAAGGTTTCTACAGTCTCATGTAATCTGTTGACTCTTAAGGTGTCAGCATACTTCAAGCAAAGTAAGGGTGAGACTGTCCAACAGTGCCCGAAACCCCATCCTGTTACACCTTTACAATGTTGAAACAGGGGAAGGGGTAATGTGACAATCATGCATCTGACAAAGCCACTGGTACGGTGTGGGAACATATCCAGGATTTAAACCTATCGCTTTTTCATTTCACACACAACTGTCACTTCCTACCTGAAAACCTCCACTTATCAAGATCTGTAATACAAGAGTGGATCAGAGGACTGTGTGTGATGTGAAAAGTGTCACTTGCAGTGACAAACCAACAGAGAAGTATATATACCAGCTCAACTCAACAGGTGGCCCTACATAGATTTTTAGCCTCAATTAGCTCATTGTTTTGGTTTTCCAGCTCGGAAAACTCCTCTTGAATGTGTTTTGTGTCAGCAAGAAAGATTTGATCAAATAAATGTACAATACCTGCTCAGTACAAAACAGTATACAGAGAAAGTTTGTGATTAACTGGGGAAAAACATCTATCAGCTAAGAGGCCAGATATATTTTTCTCACTGCTTTGATCTCCACCAGCGTGAGAGCTAAAAAAAAAAGGAGAATAGATAATGGATTTATGGTAGAAACTTCCCATACATGAAGAGAAGACATGAAACGTATATAGCAAAGATGAACAACCTAAAAATGACCAAATCGAACTCTCTCAGTCTCAGCAAAAGCCAAAACATTATGTGCTACAGCTAGCTGGTATTTACTGCGGGGTATTATGCTCTATTTAAAGGTGTTTCTGCTATCCGTCCACACTGCTGTGTGTTTAAGTCTCTTAAGACACCCACAGTGTGGGCGCAAAAACACCAGGCTATTCACAGCAGCCTGGACTCCTCGCTGACTTCACCGGATGAGCTCAAGGATTCAGGAGTCAGAACACATTCATTAGGAAATATTTTTCAGCTGAGCTGGCAACATTCACATTTAGCAAGTCTCAATTGTGTATATGTGTGTGTGTGTGTGTGTGTGTGTGTGTGTGTGTGTGTGTGTGTGTGTGTGAAACGTCTGCAAGTGAAGGCATTTAGCCTTTAGAACAAAGAGAGACACTGTAGCCAGAGGCGGATGTACTGAAATTGCTCCCACTTCATGGCTTTGTCACTGACACTGAATATCCAGCCAATTGACTGTGAGTGAGAGAGGACTTCACTCGCCTTTGGTAACAAGAGCCCTACATCTAAAGAAGGGTGACTAACACACACACACACACACATACACATGCATGCAACAAAAATGGCCCCACTGATCATAACCGATCTGATTTTCTCTCTCCCGGTTTTCTCTGTCCCTCCCACTGTCTCATCTCGTCTGCTCTTTCATCTTTCACTCACACGATTATCTTGGCCTTTGTTCACCTTTCCTCCATAGACTCTTTCCCTCGGCTGCTCTGTTTATTCTTACTTCAGTGACGTGCTGATGAAACCAGCGAGCCATCTGAGCAGGATCAGCGAGATCTGCAATGAAATAAAATGGGATTTTTTTTTTGTTTTTCTCCCCCTGATTCATTTGTTTGCAGTTTGGCTTCCCCTACACTGTGAGCACCAGTGTTTATTTGCAATGTGACTGATGTTAGCGATGACTCAGCTCTATTTCAAACATCCATTTTTTTTTGTCCTCTGTACTGTCTTATCTGAGGTTTCAGTCAGAGAGAATTTCTCACTCTGACAAATATATTACAATTACAGTAAAGAACCCCTGAATTTTGCCTCTCAAACATAATTCTATTTAAAAGTGATGTTTAGATATCCTTTATGGAAGTGCACTGATTTTGAAGTACTGACAAATACATGACGTGTGAAAAGTATCAAAAGTTTGGCACTGAATGTTCAGCATAGTCAGATTCCTGGTCTCGACTGCTGATTGGAAAACTTGTTTCTCTCCGTCAGAAGAGGCCGTTCACTGCCCGTCATTCTCGTACAACGTGTAAACGTAATTTACATAAACAAGATTATTCATCCCAGTAAACAATGATTCATTCTGCGAAGTGAGAGTGGTCGAAACGAGGAGCAGATGCTCTCCAATTTCACTTGTAGAAAAATATCACTCCAATGTCATTTGATGATTCTCTCTGTAATATATTCAAATAATGGGCAATGTGTGTGGCCAACACAAACAAATAAAGGTAATTCACTGAGAAAGAGAAATTCAGCATAATGTTCATTGCACAGCACCAACTCCATCAGCTCTGAGTAGTTACCGTCAAGTTACCGTCAATGAAAAAAGGCGCATGTTTCAAAATAAAGTCGACCAGGAAAGAGAGATATGGTAGTTTAACATCAGTGACCGTATTCATATTAAAAATAGAAGTTCTGACCAGTTTTCATGGATTTAACTCAGTTTTCATTGGCAGCAAACTAAAATCTTAGCAGTGTGGTAAACAGAGGGACTTTCAATGATAATGAAACAGACTTAGAAAACTGGGGATCTAAAATCAAAGGCCTGTCTCTGATGAAAGCTAATTAAAGGCCTGGTTCTGTCTACAGTTGAGGTAAATAAGGCCAGTTTACTAAAAATGAGATTGCATTGTTAAACTTATCGGATAAAAAAGAATTACAGATCTCCAATACAAAAATGGCACCAATATTGTCCACTCGGGTAACTTTCTGGGTATTTTTCCTCTCTAATATTTATTTTATCTGTCTGGATTTGATCAATGAGTCGCAATTCAGTAGGAGAAAGTTGAAAGCTTTAGAGAATACTGGAGTGGTACTTTTAAAACCCTGTCATTCAGCAAGCAAACAGAGTGTAATACAAACCACTGCTGAAGGAAAAGAGGATTTAATTTGATTCCGATGGCAAAAAAAAAAACCCCAAAAAAAGTTAGCTCCTATTAAATTAAACACAGGGTTACTATTCAGGGGAAACGTTAACTTTCCCGGCTGTATGCTGGAGACACAACCCGTGGCGTACGCATTAATCATAGAGAATCATTTGAGCATTAGTGTTGCATAGCGGCTCATCAGGCAGTTCACGCAGAGTCTGAAATAAAGTTAGTGCTAGCAAGAGGCAGGAACAAGACGAGGAAGAAGGAGAGAGAGTTCTCACACAAAGGAGTGGAGGCCTTGGATTAAATATAAATGGAGCAGAACACAAAGCTGGAAGATACGTCCTGACATTTCGGATGAATGCTATTATTCGTCAGGCTCTAGAAAAGCAGCAGAAACTCTGGTTGGCTGTTAACTCAGCCCTCTAAGCTGTGGCTGACTTACCTGGAATGTGGCTACCTTTCGTCGTTAGCATCGTGGGTTTTTAGCCGTTATATTGTTCTAAAGTGAAAAGAACAAGTTGTTTGCCGTCTTATAGAGCCACATGAGAAGATCAGTATCATCTTAGGAAAGCAGCTGTTGGTCAGTTTCATAAAGCATCTGTCAAACCAGCTCCGTCAGCCTTCATTCCTTCCGTCTTTTCTCTTGTAAAAGCGCCCTGTTAGAAATGGCCCGTGTTGGATTCTGAGCGTGGCGCGGTGCAGAGCTGGAACGATTGACTGACTCTTTCTGTTGGAAGTCAACCAAAACACCCACTGTAACCACTGGGTGGTGAGAGCGCCTCTCGCTGTGGGTGTGTTTCCTCCATGTCAGCCATATCGGTACACAGACTCTGTGATGAACCACACGAAGGTGGGATTTGTTTTAGAGAAAGGGTTTCCAGGATGAGGACTTAGTTGGTTTGGCTAAAGGGGATGTTTTTTCAGGGTTGACAGTCTGAAGAGACTCAAACTCCAGTAACACCTCTAGCGTAAAAAGCACTTTCACTGTGAATGTGCTCTGGCCTGTCACCTCCATCAGTCTCTCCTGTAGGAATGTGTTCAAATACTGTACGGAGAGCAAACCTGGCAACAACCTGCAAGGTGTCCATGCTGGATGAATTGTCTTCTTGTCTTTTTTAAAGCTAAAGCATCCTGTTTGGACAGTCTTATTTCTTCCTACTGATTGTCTCATCTGACTCGACAAGACGGCAACAAAGTGGACTTGTTCTCTGAGCTCACCCTCGGGCTAACGAGGCATTCTGCATGCAACAGCGTCCCGGGTTTTAGTCGGTGCCACTAAAAGCATCAAGGCTGATAGAGAAAAGTGAAGTGACAGAAGCTCTTCCAGTGATGTCAGAGGTCATTACCTGGCGGGAGCCTCTATGGGCCTGTCAGGGTGGACAAGCTTCCCACAACTCACGCTAGAAACAGAACAAAGGAGGGAGAGACAATGACAAAATAATAAGAACTCAAACAGTAACTTCAAAATAAAATCCAATCATGCTAGATGAAAAAAATCATAGAAATCATATCATTAAGGGATAAAAACAATCAGAGAATGGATAGTTTTTACATCACTACAGATGAAGAAGGTTGGTTATCTTTTTTTTTTTGGTTTATGTGCAAGTGAATCATCACGTGAGTCCATGTGAACGCAGGAAGCTTCCGTGGTCAAACAGAACAACTCTTTGTTCTTGTAAACAACAGTACCTCCCTCTGGGCTGATCTGATTATTCATTTAAAAAACCACACCAGTTTCCCATCAGCCTCCCCAGTCACGGCTTTGATCAGCCCGTCAGCACGCCATCATTCAGAGACTCCCCTTCGTCCAAAATCACCCATCTCCGTTTTGTCTCTGTTCGTACAATCAGACCAGCTGAGGATGCTGGTTAAATAATGAAGTAAGGAGACAGGCGCAGGAAGCAGGAGGAGAGAGAGAGAGAGAGAGGAAGAAAGAAAAAGACAAAGTGACGAAAAAGACAAAAAGAAAAGGGGTCAGAGCTCCGCACATCTTTTAAAAGTTCTCAGCCTCTAAACTTGTCAGGATGGGCTCAGCAGTGCACTATTAACCAAACATCAGGGACAGGAACAGAACAAGATAGCAGTGAGTTGAATATATCGCAAAAGAGGGGGAAAAAAGGAAAGGAGAGAGTGATTAATAACAGCAAGAGCTGCAGAGGCGTATGGTACATCCTAATGAGATAAGAAGAGGAAAACTCTGGAGGGTGGGGGGTGGTGGTGGTGGGGGGTTGGTGGGGGGGGGGGGGGTACTTTGTGGGTGTGGGTTTTAGGAATCTCTTAATTTAAACTTCTCGGTGAGTGACGTCGGAATAGGTGACGAGCTGCGAAGCGCTGACTCGCGTTAAACCGCCTCAGAATAACCACGCTACTTTGGATTCGGGGGTGGGGTAACAACTGAACACCAGCCTATAGTACTGACACCACCTTTGTGAAGGTAGTTCTGGTCTGTTGTGGACCAGTAAGCCTCTGAAGCCTTCTTCTTCTGCCTCCTCTCCCTCTCCATCTGCACAGATTCATCTGAGGAGCTCTCTCAGGCCCGAGACGATGCCGAGCCCGGGGAGGGGGAAGAGGGGGGAGGAGCTCAGGAGCTCGTGCTCATTTATTTTCATATTCGTTTAAAAGTTTCAGAGGAAGGGAGAGGAAGTGAAGTGTGCTTGAGGGCTCGTGTGGCACAAAGATGCCTTTGTGTTACATCAAAAAAAAAAAAGCTAGTATGTGAGGTGTGTTCAAAACACAGTGCACACATAATGAGAGCTTTTCCCGTTTTTAAGAACCGTCTCTAAAGCTGCCGTTGTTGGAAAGTCGGCGCCTGTGCACACAAACACAGCATGAGGCTGCGTGGCACTGAAAAGCATGATGGCTACAGTCACAACGGCAGGTCATGTGACACCGCTTAGGTCACGTTCACAGCCCCCCTGCTCTGTCTTAATGCAGGGCTGTTGTTGAAGGTCTGATAGCAAATTACACCTGCTGTGCCTGCTGCCTGGTGCCACTTGATGAAAAATTAGCAATATGACATGATTCATTTAGCAAGATTAGCTAAGTAGTATCATTTTTTTATGGGGCCCCCTGAAAGGATAATCAAAGATTGATGTTTCTCTAATGCTGGTTTTTAACTGATATGTTCAGGTGTACAACTTCAGCCAACTCAGCGTGATGGAAAAGCACTGAGGGAAAATTCAACACCTGAGGATCCTCAAGTCAAGTTACGAGCAGCGTCTTCTATCTATGATCTGCGAGCAGGTTCCGGATGATTTCTTTCGTGACGGGCATCGGAGAGAACGACGTCCTTTGGAAAGCGTGAGTCACGCTGAATCTAAAAATACGTGTCATCATGTCTTTTCAGATATGACTCCGTTATGAGTGAGCGGAGCTGCGTGTCACAGCCACCGCTGCTGCTGCTGCAGCAGCGACTGACCAGGTTGATAAGTCGTCCAAACCTCCAAACTACAACTTCCTGCTGTTTTTTTTTTTTTTGCACCTCACTCTTTTACCTCACGCAGCATCTTTGCCTCTCGAGTTACAGTTTTAAAACTTCTGCCCTAAAACATCCAAAAAAACTACTGACTACATCACTTTCAAACTTTCTGTATAAGTTCATACTTCCCAGAGGATGACTCCTCAGGATGGTGGTGATCACATGACCTTCATTTTCACTCGCCACACAAGAAACATGAGGATTACACAACAAATGTATGCTTTTTTTCCGTGCTTTTTTTTTTTTTTTTGATCAGTATCTTTGTATTCTGGGTTTGTGTGTCTGCAGGCCTAATAACATTCATCATGCATGCAAGTCACTGAGGCTGAGTTTCTAAAGCCTTCGCTCATCATCTTCACGCCAGCCGGTGCCGAACAAGGTGAAACTCTCATTAGCGGCATTGCCGCAGTTAAACACCTTTCCTTCTCCGCTCCTGTCTCACCTCCTCTCTGCTCAACAAGTTTAAAAATACAAACCAAGCGCACCTCATTTACATAACTCTCACACACACACACACACACACACACACAGAGAGACACACATGCATATGCAGACACCTCAGCACTCCTTAACAGGAGCAGTGTGACAGAGGAGATAATTGGGATGGGAGATGAATAGGGTGTGTGTGAAAGCGATGGAGAGTGAGTGTGGGAGAAAGAGAAAGAGAGAGAGAGGTGCTGCCACAGAGAGTGCAGCTCCACTGAACTTGTTAGCAGTAAAACAGTGTGTGTAAGTGTGTGTGTGTGTGTGTGTTGTGGAGGGTCGGTATCTCGGCTGCACCCTTTCAGAGGCGAGAACGGATTGAAATACCATCCCCACGACTCTTTCGGAGGTGGAGCGTGTAATTGCTGCAGTTTGTTTGTCTTTCTCAGAAAGCCGCGGCCCTAAATTTCATTTTCAGCCGCGTCATCCGAACGTTTTCTTGTTTTCGACTCCGTCTCCTGGGGACGGCAGAGAGCAGCTTCTTTATAAGAATAAGCGTGTCGCTGATCCCGTTTCAGAGTGGATGGGCAGGCAGCAGTATCCAGCAGTCAGTCACTCCAACAGGAGTGAGGGAGGGAAAACAAACCACAGAGAGAGGCAGGGTCACAGACAGAGGAGGCAAAGACAGACACATTTAAGAGACAGACAGCAGATGACAGAGAAAAAGCAGAGGACAGATTAAAAAAAAAAAAAAAAAAAGCTCTCCACAAAGAGATGCCAAAGAAACACTGCTGTGATCAGTGGTGGTTATTCACTGACCCTCAGTGAGTCGCTCACACAATCCGACTCAAACACTTCAGAAGAAAGACGACCGAGAAGGATTTTTACAGCCTGACAGTGGACTGCAGCGAAGCCAAAATCCCCCACACACACACACGCTTCAGTCACTTGACAGCAGTGTCAAACAGTCAGGCATAAATCCAGAGCAGGAGCATCTGACCAGACACTACCGACAGTCATCATTATTCATTTCAGTGGTTTCAGCGGGATAATGGACTCATCAATTTATCGTCCTGAGATCTTACGCAATGTAGTAGGAACACACATGAGCAGTCACATGATCAGAAAGCTGCCGCCTGAGGAAAGTCGGTGAGTTAATCATTAAAAACAATGATGCCTTTAATGTCACAGCATAAAATAATAAATGAGGTTTGTTTAAACAGCTCTCGCTGTTTGTGGGACACTTATGTTGCATCATGATCCTCCCAAAAGACTCTCTGTATTTTCTAATGTGACTTTCTTAGCAACCATTCCATGCAACGCAATGCATTTGTAATCTAGCCAACACGAGTACACTAGATGTCCACAATATACAAAAAAGTCCCAGTCAGCTCTGTCTTTTCTCATCCACATCACACCCCGTGTCCTCGCTCCAGTCCCCCCCCCCCTATGGGAAAGAGTTCTATTTGCAGCTGATGTGTGTCCAGACATCCAGTGTTCATTCTGGCCAACATCATGATCATGTGGCTGGTGGTCAAAAATTTCTCTGTGGGGCTGGGCTTTTTTTTTTTTCTTTTCTTTAAACTTTACAGCAGTATGACAGAGAAGTCGTCTACAGTTTTGGTCCAAACTGGTTTTTCTGCTGAGCTGGACTTGTTGTAAACCTGTGCTGTGTGTGTCCACCTTGCGTGCCACCTCCCCCTGTGGACGCTGTTCACAACAATTAAAGCTTGAGCTGCACTTTTTTGTCTAAGTTGCCGGAGTTGTCATTGCTCTCCCACACTTTTCGTGGGCAACTTTGACAGATGTATGCATGCACACACACACAAAGGCTGCTGTAGGAGAAGACGGCCGGAAACGCTGAACGTTACAGGTTTTTTGTGAAAACTTCGAATGAGCTAATGAGCAGAAACAGAAACAGACACAGGTCAATACAACCACAAGCCTCCAGGAGCCTCAGACAACAACAACAACAACAACAACAACAACAACAACAACAACAACCCCCCCCCTGGACAGACAGGATGGGTCCAGAATCAGGACTGAAAACGGATTCTACCCCGATTCCTCTCTGCTGTGAAAACCCGGCACAGGATTTGGAGCCGTGTCCGGAGCGTGGGCTGTGATAAGCAGAGTGGTTCTGCTCTCAGTGTGGGTGTCTTAATACACACTGATCTTTGCACTTTCCCTCCCTCTCTCTCTCATCCCCTGGCTGCCCCACCCATCCACACACACCTGTTCTCACTTCCCATCAGCCCTCCCTTCATTCCCTCATCAGCTTCGCTCTGCTTTCTTTTGCTCCTCGTCGAATCGTCTGCCTGCCTGCGTTCCCCCGTGTGTTTTGCTTTGTGCCTGCTTCCTGTGTGTAGTTCCCTTTTGTCTACACCTACTAGCCTGTGTGTGTGGAGGGTTCAGACACCACCACTGTGACAAATCACAGAGATTATTTGGTTAAGATCAAAACAGAAGTGCCATAATTTCCTCCAGTATTCAGGTTCGGTGGTGTCACGTTCACCACTCTGCTGCTCTTACTTTCATTTCTAAAACACAAACACTGTTTTCATTTCCTATTTTCTTTTCCTTTTAGTTCTTTCTTCTCCTGTTTCATCTCTCCATTTCAGCGTCGACAAAGAAAGAAGCCCGTCAGAGGTGCAATGAGTGAGAGCTGCAGCAAATTCACGACGCTTTCGACCCGGGGAATACGAACGTGAAATGATTTAAACTGCTGTTGTTGTTGTCAGGATTTCTTTGTATCGTTGTGTCGGCCTGGGCGTCCAGTGCCGGGTCTTCGTGAGGATCCTGAGTTAAAAAAAATAATGCCCGAACCCTGCACCCAAAACACAAATCTGGTACTAAAAACAGCACGGAACACAACGAAGGTCCTGCTGCTCTGGATACAAGCAGTTCTTGTTCACACTGTACAGACAAAAGTCACCTGGAGGATTTGTATGAAGCAAGTGTGTGTGTGTTGCTACACTATATAAATAATGTGTTTCATTATTTTGATATTTTGACACCACCACATTGTTAAAGAAGGACTGTTGGGTGTCTAGTCCAATCCTGAGACGTCTTCTGTTCCTCCAGATCATGTCTCATACAGTACATTCACAGTCACAGCTGCACGCTGCAGCTGCAACGGGCCTTTTAATGAATGAATCCATCTATCAAGAGTTTTCCTTTGGCCTTTCTAATCAGTGCAGAAATCAGAGGGCATACAATGCTGCAGGGGGTGTGTGACAGTGCAGAGAGACTTACTGTTCATTTACAACAAAGATGCAGTTGTCTTGGGAGGGGACGCCTGACACCGGGTGCTTGCAGGTCACCTTTCTCTCATTGTGGCTGCAGGGAAAGGAGAGAGAAGGAGGGGAAAAAGAGAGCGTTAAATCAGAGAAACAACACTTCATCAAAGCCGAAGACAAGAAGACGCAGATCAAGTCAAAATGAAATGTAAGACATGAGTGTCAGATGAAAAAAATACCCCATCTACATCATAAAGCTTTAGAAAACACACAAATTGTAAATCAGCTTCCTGTAGAGACACAGATTAGGCCAGCACTGCAGCACAGCTCCGAACCACACCACAAACACACACTCATTCACACACACACACCTGGAGCAGTGAGTGATGCTGAACTTCAGCATAATGTCCGCTTTGGATCTAAAGGGGGGAAAAACGGGCCCCTTTCAAAATAAAAGTAACAAAGTAGAAGAAACCGGAAAAACAAGAAAGAAGAAAAACCTTCTTCTTCTGGAAAACAGATTCCCCATACCAGTCCACAGCAGACTGGACAGTGAGAGAGTGACTGCAGCAGCACAACAGTCGACTCCCTCTCTCTCTCTCTCTCTCTCTCTCTCTCTCCCTCCCTCCCTCCCTCTCTTTCTCTGCCCCACTTGCACTTCCTGTACCCATTCTCCCTCTTGTCCTTCTATTCCCCGCCTTTACCACCATCACAATTATATACTTTTACAGTATTTCTTTGACATAAAGATCATGTAGTAGACCATGACATTTGACTGAAAGCTCTGGAAAAAGCCCTGGAGAAGATTTAAAGTTCTTCCTCTGTCAAAATAAAAATATCACTACATTTGCCAAATGAATAATTAATATTCTATCCCTCGTATTCTGCCTTTAAGTGATGATTTGATGTGATATCGTTAGAATTATTCTTCACAGGCTTTTAAATTGAACTCCATTTACTTATGTCTGTCATAAATAAATGAACGTAGCCCACAGAGCTGCAGTAGGAGCTCTGATTGGCCAGCTCTTCTGTCTATATACAGCTTGAGTTTATGAATACACAGACATTATTAACATGTTACATATCAGTACATATCACATTATATGAATCACAGATTTTCCATTGTTTGCAACAGATCTGTTTATGAACTGATTATAGTTTAACACGGAAAAAGTCAGTGATTGTTTTGCTAACACACTTCAGACTCTGTAAACCATCTTTAATTCCTCTTTTCCATTACATCATATTTCCCTCCTCTAGTTAGGTCCTCTCTTTCTCATTCGTTTCTCTTCTCTCTCTCTGTTCATTTTAGCACCTCTTCCTCGCTGTCTCCGCCTGCTTTCCTTTGTCTCTCACTTTAAGTTCACCTTCTCTCATTCTCATGTTCTTCCCCCACCTCTCCCTCGTATTCGCTCTTCCTTTATCTATTTTGCACCATCACTTTCTCATACCTACTTCTGCTGCTTCCCCCCTCTCATCTCCTGTTTTGGTCTTTTGTCCTCCACCTCTCTTTCCCACTCATTCCTCTGAGGTCCTCCTCCTCCCAACCTCCTCCTCCCAACCTCCTCCCTCTCTTCCTCTCAGTCATATGCTGCCTCACAAGAAAACTGCTGACTGCTTCTCCTCCTCAATTCTCACAAAAAAAGGAGCGTTTTGTTATCGACCCTGAAAACACGATGACAATGATAATGAAGTTAGGAGGAAACTATAACACACACACACACACACACACATACACCACACACCCACGCACACAGCTAAGTCTACACGGGACAGTCACTTTGCAAGTTGGGGAAGGTGACACAAATGCTGTGAAAGAAAGCAAGAACTGAGTTCTTTTTCTCCTTAAAACACACCACTCCAGGTCCCAATGGCATGATAGCAACACACACACACACACACACACACACACACACACGCACACACACACGCACACAAACTACCAAAAAGCCTCTTGGACTTAGATGGAAAAAAATATGCCCAGCGTCTGTTTTACACCCACTTCCTGTCAAATGTGGCCATTTAGTCTGATTTAAAAGTCTCTGACTAATGAATTACATTACACAATTAAGCGTTTTAAAAGATATGGCTAGCCACAAGCAAATTCACTCATTCCTCAGTGTGTGTATCTTTAGACATTTAACACATTATTTCGGAAGCAGCTTTTTCAGATTGAGCAGTGGGGAGGATTTTGGTGTCGTGGCCACACTCTGAATATAATTTAATAATATCAAAATAAAAACATATTTTGTTATAGCAGAATTCATGTATAAACTGCATCACAGAGAGCTTTACAGAAAAGCAAAGAATCATAACATCATAAAATGGGGAAATGGCTGTAAAATATTCCAGCATCACAAAGATCCAGAAATGGTGATGGTGTTTACGCTGCCATCATATGTGAGCGTGGACTCTACAGCTACATGTTCTCTGGGCTCACAGATACAGAAAAGCTGAGGAAGCCTGAAAAAAACCCAGTGAGCGCGCTCAGTGAGAAACGTAGACTGGAATGAATGAGGCGCCATATTGGAAGCTGGAACCACCTGCACACCCCACTTGGTTAAAACTTATTCTGAAAAGTATTTAATCACAAAACTGCAAACTAACATTTTAGCATGAATGTTAATGAGAACAAAGCTGCAGATGGAAAGTTGGATTCAGTCCAGTTTCTGCAGTCCCCTGACCACTGAGTGTGTGTGTGTGTGTGTGTTTTTACAGTCCATGGGGCTCATTAGTGTCAATCACTATTTCGCATTATTATGAGAAAGCGGTGACACATAGTGAAAATGTGTATCATACATATTCATGTCAGCCGAACAAAAAGGCGAGCAGACGGATTCTTTTTTTTTTTTTTTTTTTCCCAACCTCATCTCTGAGACCTGAGTGAGGATCCTTAAATAAACTACCCTGGGTTCTCCAGAGGGTCTGCATGTGCTGGCAGCAGATGGAGGCCGAGCGCGTGCACTTTGTTTTCACACCCACATCTGGGGACGGCAGATGTGCAGAAGCTGGAGGGAGGAGGGGAAGGGAGGGAGAAAAGGAAGGAGGGAGGGAGGGAGGGAGGGAGGAAGGGGGCTACTCCTGGTTCTAATCCAACAGGCCGTGCAGCGTCACAGCTGGGGTTGCTGTGCCACTCCACTGCCCTACAGCTGCAGGCTGGATACCACAAAAAAAAAAAATCTACCAGTGCACTCCTGATTCATTTTCACCTGTGTCTGTCTTATAAATTCAAATACACTCACACACACTGTGACTCCATATATAATAAAGACAAGAAAATCAGTCATATCCTGTGATTCTGTGACGGGTCTCTTTAAAATAAATAAATAAATAAATAAATAAAAGTGAAGTTGATGGAACAGAGGCAACTAGGCAGCACAGCCAAGGAGCAGCATATCATCAAAAAAAAAAAAAAAAAACCCAAAAAACTAAACGACAAGTCCTGAATAAACCATCACAGCGGTTTCCAACAGGCTTCCAGCTTCAATTTAAAGCAGCATTTCAAACCAGACGCGTCATTACCCTCAGTTTCAGATACGCGGGCGAGACAAATCACAGCCAGGCGTCGAGCGAGTGGGCTTGATGCGAGCTGTGCCTCGTTCAATTTCGACTTCAGTCGCATCTCTTCTGCTGCCCTGCGAGGCCTGACGGAGCTCCGACGAGACAGAGGAGACTCCCTGAGTCACCTCGAGTCATCAAAGACACGGGGCTGATTGATTCTATAGCCATCCCATAATCACCACACTGAGACTGAGACATGAGCAGCAACAGGCAGCAGTGACAATGAAATGTGACATAATGCTCGAAGTAGATCTTTAACATCTAATAAACCTTATTAATGCTAAATAAAGGTTTTTACTGATAAATGAAGGCATGAATGTATGAATGAATTAATGAATGAATTGATGAATAAATACATAAATAAACAGTGTTTAAGACTAAAAGGCTTATTGAACTTTCAGATGTTCTCTGTTCATGTTGCTGAAACTCCTGCTGTCTTTTTGTGGATCACTGCTCCAAAGCAGGTTTCTGTAAATCCAAATCTGATTATCCCAGGTCGTATATAACTTCAGGTTTACTATGTAAGACACAGCTGATCATTCCAAAGTTCATTTAGCAAAAAGTGACCGAGAACACCACCATACATACATACTGCAACACCACTGAAAGAACCTGTGGATTTCTCAACCCGACATCGCGCTCAGCTGCAAACTAATCCAGTCCACATCAGTGAGTCTGGTCTGATGAGGCCTTCATCCACAAGCAGCACAGATGCTAAAGTCCAAAACCTGTTGATACTGGATGATTCAACATCCAACACCAGCATTTTTGAAATGAACAATACAAGATTTAGTTAATGTTACAGTAACACTGTGGATTCAGATAGAAAACTGTTGATGACTGTAGGACAGTATGAGTTGTGAGCTACACAGTGATCCAATGTGAACGTGACTGAAAGTCAAACCAGATGTGATCCAGATCTAGAAGCTGACCAGTACCTGATATTCTGACCAGCAATATCACAAACTGGACAGGAGACAGCAAGTCGCCCAGTCTGGGTCCATGCCCACATCGATCATAATGCCACAAATGCAAACAAAGCACTTGAATAGTTCATAGCAGTAAGATAATATGTGTGTATATCAGGAGTCAAAAAGCATCTGTAGTCCCAGTCCACTGCCACTGCTCCCAAAGGTCTCAGGTTCAGTCCCTGCACCAGCAGCCAACAATTCCACCTCAGCAAGAAAGCTGAAGCCCTCCTCACGTAGTGCTTTCTAGAAATGAAGCTGTTTTTAAGACACAGGCCATCAGGTCTCTGGAGAGGGTGATAAAAGACAGAAGAGGAGGAAATGAAGAGGCACAGCGAGGCAGGAGAAGAAAGACAGGCAGGAGGTGAGACACAAACTGCAAACGAGGGAGGCCAAGACAGAGAGACCGACAACTAAATGGAATAAACAAAGGGAGCAGAGAGCCGGCTCACAGCAGCTCCCCCCGCGGTGTGGCGTCAAGCTCCTACAATTCAGATGTAATGACATCAAAGAATAATGGGATGGGTGGACGAGGAGGAGGAGGAAGAGGAGGAGGAGGATAATGATGTCTTGGATGGGAGGGGTTTTGAAAGGTGCTGTGCCCATGCAAGCCAGAGGGTTTAAACCACAGTACTGTCACATTACTAACACAGACTGAATAATACACCTGCACTGTCTGTCGTTTGGCAGCTGGACTTAGTCCAGTAAATCCATGTTGTACACATGACTCTTTTTGATATGGAATTTTGTGCCATTGTTAATAAATACAAAGAAAACGGAGTCAGCCGAAGAGGAAGATGCAGGTTTCCAGGTTTTCTATTTTAGCCTTAAAGATGGAGTTAAAGATCGAGACTAATGCTGGACAGTCACAGAACAATGTTGACACAGATTGGAGTGAGAAAAATCAACCTGGAGCAATTAAAAGTGAGAGGGACAAAAAATGGGATTTTGGACAGTGGGAAGGGAATGTCCCTCCCACCCACTGAGGAAACGACGCCCCACCTCGACCTCCACACCTTTTACCTTCCACTCTGCTTCTGTAAAGGGCAAACTACTTCCTGCACTGGCACTGAAAGTAGCCATTGGATGATATGGATAATTCCTCTGATACTGGGCTGCATTTTCAACATTTAACCACGTTTCTCTGACTTCAAGTGTTTTTGTTGGCCAAACCAACCAACCAACCAACTCCCGACTCTGGTACCAGTCATGTCCTTTGTAGCACCAGCTGCTCAGCAGTATGAGGATGTCACACTTCCCGTATCAGAAATAAAATCCAAGTCAACATAATTCCTGCAGTGCTTTCAGTAATATGCAAACATATTTTTAGGCAATAAGGTTGATCAGCCTGCTTTCTACCTGCCTTTCTAATCCTACTTATAGGATATATATAATGTATTAGAGGTTTTTAAGCTGAACTTGTAATTGAATTACAGTGACTTGAACAATATCATATGCTAAAATCCCCAGATAACTCATATTAATATAAGCAACAGAAGTGCAAATGTCAAAGTCTTAAAATGGCAACAGCAGGTGAAGATGTTGCCCCTTTAGTCCTGCAATTTTATTTTATTTTTTTTTATCTGACTTGTGAGTCACAGTCACATCGAGGCTTATCCCTCACTTATAAGTCGCTTTGAAGTGTCTCCCAAGTGAGTAAATGTAAATGGGAAATAAGAGGAATTCCATTTACTGTTTTGTAAATGGAATTTTAAACCATAACGTTGGCTCTATTGTTCAGCAAATGACACCCGCACTATTCCTCTTACCCAGCATGCAACACGCACATTAAAAATTCACCACATTTAACATCTGTGCAGAGGAGCTAACCACGTCAGAGCTGGAATTTAAAAAAAACTGCACACACTTTATAAACAGGACGCAGCAACAGGCTTTAGGGTGGAAGACAAACACACACACACACTATCACAAACGTACCATCGTTGAACAATAGCTCAGCTAATTCTGTCCATGTGAAATGCCAGCTAATGTTTAATGTCATTAGTCCTCAGTGTGGACAAACGTGCTTTGCTTTAAATGCCATGTGAAAAAGCCACCCCGTGGTCAGATGACTGTGTGTGTGTGTGTGTGTGTGTGTGTCAGCCATGTAGCCCTGCGTCCACAGCCTGGACAGCTCTCTTCTCCTCCCTGCAGAGTGGCTGCCATTCACCGTCTCTCCCTCTAGCCAGGCCACTAACCTTTCAGAAAGGCCACCAGCGCTGACAGCCCCCCCCCCCCCACCTCCCTTCCCTTTCTTCCTCCCTCCATCTCTTTCCCTCTACCCCTCCCTCCCTCCCTACCCCAACCCTGGCGCTTGCTTTTCTCCTCATATCTGCTTCTGCCTTTCTTCTCGCTGCCCTCTTCCTGACCCCCTTCCTTCTCATTCTCTCCTTCACCTTCTCAATTAGGTCTTGCTCTGTCCGCCAGCTTTTCAGCCGCTTCTCTCCATCCCCTCTGACCTTTTTAACTCCCTGCATCTCTCCCACTCCTCCCCCTCTCCTCTGCAGTGCCCCCCCCCCTCTGTCTTGGACTGTACAGTTCCTAATGTTCAAACACTTCTCCTTTGGGAGAGTAGAGAGAAACACCATCCATCAATCAAATGCTAGATGCTAAAAGTACTGCAGCTTAAAGGCCCTGATTAACAATTCACATTATGATGCAACTACTGTTGGTTGCAGTGCTGCAATCTCTTTCCAAATGATGAAGTGTTACATCTGTAACCAGAAGAAGCCTGGTGTCTCCAGTTTTATGATATTCATGTTAAGGACAAGGCAGCCATTTTGGAGGGAGTAGGCACCTGTGTGCATGGGAACCCCTGGATGAGTCTACAGCTTTTTATCGCCTCTGATTTTGTCGTAAAACAGACGAACAAGAAAACCGACATCTGATTTGCATTCGTGATTTGTCGAACAAATGAGACCACTTACAGCAGCTGTGCCACCGCACTAACAAAAACCGGTCCCTCTTATCTCTTCACTTCCCTCCTCACTCTCTCTTCTCTTTTCCTCTCCTGAGCTAAAAATAAACAAGGCTTGAAACATTTTTCACCCCCATTTCAATGTCTCACGGTCCACGACAATTTCCACCTAATCAGCTGACTGAGCTACGATCAGGGGGCATGTGTGAGTTACACATTTTTGTCCATGAATGAATTCTTCCATCTAAGCAATCGTGAGAATGGTCTGAAAGCATCATGGGATTCATCTGACAGTGACTCACAAGAAACAGATGGGATATTTGCACCATTTCATCTGCAGAAGTGCAAACCGATGACGCATTTTTCATCAAGTGTGGAGAGCAATTTAGACCTGTGCCTGAGCACTGTTATCAAGGACGTGAAACTATCAGCCTCCAAGCACATACATTTAGAGAAAAATACTCGAATCCCATTGCCATCTTAGACTCGAGTAACAATCCTTCTTAGAAATGTCTAAAAATGCAAATCGCTAACCAAGTCCATGAACAGGGTTCCAAGGGGCAAGAATCACAGATCTAAATATGACCGTTGCTGCAGAATCTCAGTTCATAAATGGTGCCAGGATGTGAAATAAGTAAGTAATGATGAATGTCACTGGGCTCTAACTGTCTAAATAATTCCACAACTGTAAAATGACACAGGTCCAAAGCTTTGACTAGCAGCAAAGGCTGAAAAATGACAGCTGAGACTGAGGCTGAGGCTGACAAACAATAGGTGAGGCTGACAAATGATGGAAGAGAATGACAAAGAACACATTAAGCTGATAAACTGTAGATAAGGCTGACAAGTGATAACTACGGTGCACTGTTAGGGTTGACAAAAATAAATGAGGGTCAGAAAGTAAAGCTGAGGTTGACAAATGATAGCTGAGGCTGACGTTATGCATGTGAGGCTAGCATGTGATAGCTGAGGCTGACAATAAACACGAGGCTAACACATCATAGCTGAGGCTGACAATATACATGAGGCTAACACGTCATAGCTGAGGCTGATGTTATACATGAGGCTAACACGTCATAGCTGAGGCTGACAATATACATGAGGCTAACACGTCATAGCTGAGGCTGACGTTATACATGAGGCTAACACGTCATAGCTGAGGCTGACAATATACAGGAGGCTAACACGTCATAGCTGAGGCTGACAATATACATGAGGCTAACACATCATAGCTGAGGCTGACAATATACATGTAAGGTTAGCACATGATAGCTAAGGCTGACAATATATGTGAGGCTTGCATATGATAGCTGAGGCTGACAAATAAACGCTGCCACTGAGAAATTATAGATGAGGCAGACAAAGTGCAGATCCTAGGTGAGGCTGACAAAGCATTACTTGGTGTGGCAGACGATAACTCAAGCTGACAAAGCGCACAGCTGAGGCTGACAAAGTGATAGGTGAGAGTGACAGACAACTGTGAGAGCTGAGGGTGAAAAATGATAACTGAGTCTTAACCAACAATAGATGAGAAAGTACAGTTAAAAATGATAAAGCTGAACCTAATGAAGCTGATGGATATTGAGTTTATCCTTCAGCTTCTAATGATGATAGTTGAGCAAACTGTGCAGAGCTAATGGTAAGAATCAAGAACAGTAAAGTTGTCTCCATCCAGCAGTTTTCTGCTCTGTAAGGACTCATTATTATGATCAACAGGTTTCGTGATTATAAATTATTATTAAACTGTGATGAGGGCGCCTTCCAAACACACTTACCCAGGGGCTTACAGGTTGCTAGAGGCGGTTCTGAAAGATCTGATTCTTGATGATTACCTTTAACAGCAAAAAACAGAAGCTGTATTTGCTTTTTACCAAACCACAAGTTCATATAACATTAGTACATACATGAGAGATACAGGGGAGTAGCGTTTCTTTCTTTATTTCACTGAGTAGTTAATTATCTGATCAGGATACTTCTTCCACCACTGCTCATGTTTCGCCATGTGGAAACTCCTGCTTGGCAAGCCTAAGCGGCTCCACCTCAGACACCAATTTGGCTTGTAAAGCTAATGTGCTGTTCCACTCACACAAAGACATCTATGTCAGCTTCTGAACGAACTCAACCTGCAACAAGCCAAAGCTCCTTAGTACAACAAACCGCCTTTGATGCTCAATCAGAAAGCAATTCCCCTCTCGTATTATTACCAGAGGAAGAGTCTTAATCAGGTTAGCGAAGAGACATGCTGTGCTGTTGGACAAGTCTGTTTACCCGAAGGTTATGTCTGAGCTGTACGCTGCACAAATACCAATAAGAGGTAGTCCTGCAGCGTGACTCAAGTTCATGATAATCTTTCAAACTGCCTTCAAACTTACAGCACGAGTACACAACTAAAAGGTCTTGACTAATAATAATGTAACAATACAAGGTAAGACCACATGATTATTTATGGTTTTCTCAAAGTAATATGCACTGACTTGAATTTCAAGTAGATTGAGGAGATTTATCTTGGTGATTCAGAATAAATAATTTAATAAGGCTGAGTCTGTTTTACTTTACATGCAAGAACTTTCTGCCAACTCAAATGTCTCATGCCAGTATTACAAACTTACAAGGCAGTGACCTGCCAAGGAACAGAAGAACAGATAAAGGTTAGCTCTAAGCTAACTGGTGTCACACAAATAAAATAAAACAACTAATAACTAAAAGAATATTTTTTGCTACATTAAAACTGACTTAAGTGACAACATAAAATGTTGCTTGTAAAATGAAGACAGAGAATTACAGTCAGCCTCTGCCGCTCATCTGAGCCTTTTAGCATCTTTTAGCTAATTTTTAGCTAAACGTTAGAAACTAGCTGGTAAACATAGTGGAGCATTAAGCAGCTAAAGAGTGTAGCATTTTTTTGGGGGGGTTGATAAGACCAAAGCACATGAGGGTGAATACTGGACTTACTTTCATCATAGAAACACGACACAGAGAGAGTGTTGCCTCCTGTCTGCCAGATGTATCAACATAACATTTTATGCTAACATTAGCAATTTTATTTAAAAAAAAAAAAAGGATTTGAATGGTAGTAAATCCCTACTACATTCTAAGAAACAATACCTCTGTGATGCTGGATGAAAAACAAATTGAATGATGACTACTTGTGGTGTATTAGCAGTGTTTTTCTTACCCAGGTATCAACTGTCTCCTGTAGTTTGCGTACTGATCCAGCTCCAGCATCCAAGCTACTAGCTTCTACAGCTGCTTTACCATAGCCGTGGTCCAGGTCAGGGCCCATTTTATTTTATTTTATTTTATTTATTTATTTATTTGCCTACTGTCTTTGTTTCTTCTTTGGTTCAATAACTTATAAGGAGAGAAAAAAATATACATAAAGTATTAATGGGAAACAGTTTAAAAGCAGGTTGTGTTAATGTAACTTCTTGTTCTTTGTGTAGCAGGAGCAGCACAGGTGTAGTTAATCCCATTAATTACAACAGCCACATTCCATTGAAGTATCCTAGTTCCAGGGCTCTGGTGTTGTGCATGCTGGCTCACTGGTATAGTTTCCATGAACAACTTAATGGAACTAAACCATAATTTCATCAATAATATGACACTTTAAAATGTGATTAATTGCTTTCTTGCTGAGATTTAATGAGATGAGACAATGCTACATGTACAGTAGACTAGCTAGACTGATTAGCATAGCATGAGGACTGGATTTCAGGGGAAACAGTCCGCCTGGCTCGGTCCAAAGTTTAAAAATATGCCTCATATTACCATAAGCTTACCAATTAACACATTACCTTTTTCATCAGCTGATTTTTACACAGCTACAACTAACTGAAAAGCTTTTAATTCCTACCTATCTGTTTATGCTTTCGGGTTATAGCTGTTTTTTTTTTTTTAATTTTATTTACTCCCACTACATTTTTTTGTTTTTCTAAAGCATTCAACCAGATCGACCTTGGCTCTGGAACGAACAATGTCTGCTTTCGTCATGTTAAAATCCCTCTAAACAAGCAGTAATGAACAGAGTAGCCAGTATACACAAGTACACATGTTTGAGCCTCTTAGTGCTTCTCACAAATAACCTTGAGTTACGTAACAGCAAACAACAACCCTGAGGGCTGGAGCCACACATCGCTCACACTGCTATCACACTCCTGCACCGGCTCTCATGTTGCTATTGGTAACTGCGACAGATGGCTGATGGGATTGCGATTGTGATGAAGGTCCCTGGAGTTAGGCGCCATCACAGCAAGGCGAGCAATCCACCAAAGAGACAATCGGAAGAAATACTGGAGAGGGGAGATCTGTGAGGAACAGAAGTTATCTCTCTCCTCCCTCTCCTCCATATGTCTCCACCTATCATCATCACCAGTATCATCATCATCATCATGCTGCAGTTCGCCTCGACACCCACGACGTCTCAGTGCATAAAAAGGCCAGTGATATCATCTTCCTCCTGGCCTTTAGCTCAACAGAACCCACTCATTTTACAGCTTCACATTTTTACACTTACAGAGAGGCCAGTGGTAGACGACCATTCAAGACCTGAAATGAATTATCCATTACTGGGAGGATGTGGTGGGTTGAATATGAGCACTTAGCCGCTGGATGGAGAGACACATTATATACAAAGTACTTAAACCTCGCTCACATCAGGGGGCATAGAATCAAACGCAGGTTTATGTTATTCACATTTATGATGTATTAAAGGTGCTGTTTAAATGCTATTATTTGGTACTGTGACGAACTGGTTAATGTCTTGATTTAGCAGTTAAACTGCTGCTTTGCCTTACAGAAGAAGAGATGCTGTCTGCTGTCCCCTGCAGTGCAAAGCATTCAGATCATTTTTCAATAATAAGATGAAATGGCGAACGTCTTTATAAAGTCAGAGCCAATCAAGCAACAGGGCTTAAAGGAAAATCCTGACAGCTGAGAACATGTTGACAACAGGCAGGACAATCAAACAGGTAGTGACTGAGCCAACAGTTTATCCAGATTATTCTAAACCATTGCATCTGAGGGTCAAACTGAGGGTGAGCACGTATTAAATATCAGTGATAGTCAATCATCTATGTGAACACAACTACAGTAAACACAGTGGGTCAAAGTTCAACTGTGATGGATATTAATACAGCATGGTAACCCTCACTGACAGCCTCATGGTAACAGCATTCAGTCTAAATTAGTTCAGTTCTATTGTGTATTTTTCTTCTTCTGCAGTTTATTTTCAGCAGGAGGTGGGAGATATTGTACCCAGCTGATTGGCTGACAGCTTGTGTTTGTTGCCCTGTCTGACTTCTTTTTACTAATGTCTTGCTGTTCCCAGATCCCAGCGATTACAACCTGGTAGGGAACAATGTTATTATGACCGACAGGAATGAGGGCCGCAACTATGAAAACAACACCCAGCTTGAATAAAACCGCAGCTTCACTTGGACAGGAATGAGGTCTTGGGTTGGTTGAGTTGGAAGAAGCACCGCCATTGAAAACCCCACTGATCTGAGATAATTGGCACTGGTCTGCCTGTTATCCTGACCTCATGTCTCGTTTGTTTGTAGCAGGACTCGTGCTTAATTTGACAGTGATATATTAATACGGAAAAAATGCTGCACGCAGCATCTTTGATTCTACCTGGGGAACAGAGTTTTTAAAAAAAAGTAGGAGATCAAGATGTGGAGAAGGGACATGAAGACAAGGAGGCAGTCATGGGACGTGGGACTCTATACATCATGCTACACTGTCACAGTGCTTTAGTATATTATTTGCACATATAGGGCAAAGCTGCCTGGACTTAGATGCACAGAAAGAGGTCAGACAAAACGGGCAGGATATTAAAGTCTGTTGTCAAAGGGAAATCAAAAATAACTAGTTTGCTGTATGTCACAGTCGTTGTCATAATTTCCTGTTCCTGTCAAAACTTATTCCGGAGTCAGTCTCCATTACAAAACTCTCTTCAGAGCCAGTTTATAGAAAACAGCAGCAGCACATTACGCTGTCGCAGTGATGGAGACGCTTCGTTCCACGTCCTGTTCCTTTATGTGGCTGTGTGTAATTGGTGGAGCTTTGTCCGACTTCCACAGTATCCATCAGCTCCAGCATCCCCAATCCGTCACTCCCGTCCCCGCAGCCATTAGGACTATGATGAAGCCGTCCACGCGGTTGATCTATCAGCTGAGCTGAGCTATCTGATGTGACTGTCAACATCCTGCTGCTGCAGCAGCAGCTCTTCAACTGCCAACTGGAGGTGGTGGCAAAGTCCCAGTGGTATGTATATAAACTGATCAGATACTGGCTTTTAATGTTGTGGCTGAATGGGCTGAGTGGTGTATGGTGTATATACTGTACACACACACACACACACATATTTAAAATTGAGAAAATTCAATTTTCTATATTGAATAGATAGAAAACTGATACATTTAATGACTTTAGAAAATAGAATCTGACACTAACAGAAATAATTTTGTTTCTCAACAACTCATAGTTATAAAAATAGATTTAGTAGTTTTCTTCAACTGAAAACAGCTTTTGTAAGTTTCTATAAGTAAAAGATAAGAAAACTGTTACTTGAAACATACATTGATTTTATGATTTTTTAAAAAAAAACCCTGACAGGAAATAGAAATTAGGATGATGTTCTATATTTTACCTTCACAAAAGCAGATTTTCAGAAATTCCTGTCAACCTACACTGACTGATGTGAGAAAACAAGGCCGTGCTCCAAGACATACATACAAATATCTGGCTCTGATTTAGTTTTCAGGAAAATGATGAATATTCTGTGTGAGCAGCCAGTGACAGTGACAGCGACAGCTCGTCCAGCAGCAGTAATGACATTAGCCGCTGTTAGGAAATTGCACCTCTGAATCATCCAGCTGAAACAGCCCACAAACAGCTCGGAGCCACGGTCGAGCGGCTCGTTTTCTTTTTTTGCTCACATTCTGAAAGAAAAGCCTTGGCAAATGCATGTGTGAATCTTGCATCGCAATCTCCGCTGCCAACAAATAACCTCTCAGCATATGCCTCACTATACGGCATATTTCATAGTGTCTGCATACCAGGAAAATATGCACACTCCACACACTCCAAAAAAAAAAAAACTGAAGAAAAAACCAAACCCCACAGCAGCAGTGATAAAGTCCACAGCTTGTTGACTCACCAGAGGAAGTGTATCAGGAGTTAAGGAGGCAGGCAGAGCAGGAGGAGGACGGCTGCTCCTTCCACAGGCTTTGCTCCGGTCGAAGGCGGCAGCGCTGCTTGTGCGAGCGCTGCTGAAACAGCCCTCCCCTCCCTCGCTTTCTCTCCCCTGCTTCTGCCTGCACCACCATTGTTCCAGCCTCAACAGTCAGATGTGTCAGTGTGGAGTGGCGGATTCTGAGAGAAAGCCCCACGAGGCTGGTCCCGCCAAAACGAGCCGGGCCGAGCCAAGAAGGGCATGTCTGCTCAGATAGTCAAGAGAGGAAAGAGTATGGATTCTATGCGGAGCAGCACTGCCTTTCATGGGGAAGACAAGGGGACTGTCAAGTTTATCTCAATCTGAGTTCATCTCTTTGGTTCACTAAGTGATCACTTAATTCATTGCTTTGACACCAAACCTGCTAGCTAATGTTAGCAACTGAGCCATTAGCAAACAGAACTCTTAGCACATACAAACAGTAAAGCACTTCTCATGTTATTTTTACTTCATCCTCTGGGGACCATGAATGTCCCAGGGGAAGCCATCCTCAAGCCACCAAAGACTTATTGAGATATTTCAGTCTGGACCAAAGTGGTGGACCAACCAAGCAGCGCTGCCATCCACAGAGCTACACTGCTAGCATGGCCGATTAACGCAGTTTTAACCATAGCAGTGGCAGAACAGAAAACGGTAACGTAGCTAGTCCTTTTCAAGGTCCAGTACCTCGTCAAAGACAAAAGTGTTGGCCAAAGTATTATACTGATCTGACAGTGAAACTGTATCAGTGGTTAGAGGTTGAAAAAGCAATTAAGTCCTATCAGATAATGATTCTTAGAGGCTAATTTAATGGTATACAGTCTAAAGTGCAGACCAGACACTGGACTGACGTCACAAGCTTCATGGCCCACGGCACGAACAACAAAAACTTCCGTCCACAAGTGTTTGGCAGCGTGGTAGCTCAAGGGAACAGCTACACAGCAACTGTTGTACTACCCAACAGTCAAAAACCGGATTTGCGCTGCTATACACATCACGTGGAGTTTCTGCAAACTAATAACAAGGGACCCAGAGCTAACCTCTCCTGTCCAGTCCCGTGTGGAACATCATCAAAACTCATTTACATACAAAGAGGATTATGAGAGATTAAAAATTGCAGCTCAGGTGTGAAGATTTCGGTGTTTTGTGATGCAGGCCGCACTACAGAGCTTCTGTTCGTGGTTTGAAGAGGGAAACCAGCTGTGAAGCTCCGGCCGTACTTTTCCCTCTCTCAAACATCTCCTCTAACTTTCCGGCAGGAAACAGAGGGGGGGCGGGAACACTTTTCTGGGTGATGAATACACTTTGAGACCGTTTCTTCCAGTGCGAGTCCTGCGTAAGAGCCTTCATTTGTTTCTGCAGTTTAAAGAATCCTTTTCAGCTGCGAAACGAACGTCTAGCTCTTAAAGCCCCGTGATTCTACCAGCTCTTGCTCCTTCATGCCGCACCATTCTACTGTCACTTATTTCCAGAACAAGAAGTCGTGGGTGTGACGCCTTTAAAATTCAAAGACTGTATCACTCACTAAACATGTATAATGTCTGCTGCGAGCTGAAACCTTACAAACAAGCAAGATAGGTAACCTACTGCCTCTACACAAACCCTTAGATCACAGACTCTATAAAGTGGAAATGAAGGCTGAACATTAACATTCTTTTAAGCGAGTTTTGTTCGAGCGTTATACTATCTAATACACTTTCAAAGACTTTTCCAGTCTGCTGAGTGTAACGTTCAACTTCGACTGTGATCAAAGCCATCCCATCTGAGAGTGGTTACATCATCTCCTTCTGCTAACTTGCTATAAGCAGTATTTATTAGGGACCTACTTTCTTAGACAAAGCTAAAGAACAAGACGATGATAGAAAGATTATTAGGAAAGAATTTGTATTAAATCCTTTTTAAAAAAGAGTGAAAAACCCTCATAGGAACAGGTCCTTCGAGGCCGAGGTGACTTGGAACTATATTTTCAATTGCTAGTGTATCAAAGTACAACTAATCTCAGTATTAGAAGTTGCACAGACTCTCACAGGAAAACTGAAAAGCTGAATAAACTGATTTAAAGAAGGCAGAGAAGCAGACGTAGCTGATGTAGCTGTGAGCTTGATTTATGGATTTGTTCTTTGTTGTGAACCTGTTCTCGCAACATGGAAATAAGAGCCAAAAAAACAGGTGAGAGCCAATCACACTCATTTTGATGACCAGACATGGAGGCAGAGAGTTGTTTACCACTGTGGAGTGGGTTTACATTGAGAAATTCAAGACTGGGGCCAGGAAGAGGAAGGTGTTCCTTCCTGTAAAGTAAAATAACTTTTCCCTGCCCGTTTGAAATGGTAAATCTCTTCAAAAGATCTTGGGAGCTGGGCTGTTTTCTCCTCTCTTTCCTTATCCTTTAAACTTCAGAATGTTTGAGAATAATCTCTCAGAATAAAAACAAATAGTGAATTTCTGCAGCATTTTGGCTTCATCATCTTTGTGCAGACCACCCTGGCTTGAGAATCGCATCACCAATCAGTGAAGGAGGCAGAAAACGGGGAAGCGGTAAACACAGAGCGTGTTGGAGAGGTATACGCTGCACTGTTCAGCGACCAAAATAGTCTGATATTTGGGACAAGTAATGTCGCGTTCCATTTCTTCAAGACTGGGGTAAAAGGCGAGCTCTTGAGAAGCTGTTCCATCAATAAAAGTTGCACTTGGGGGCTCAGAGGCTGGTCTAATGTAATGAGTCTGGGGCCTTTGAAAGAGTACCATGCACTTAAGCTACGGTGGATGGAGCACATGTGGTGCATTAAGAAAAAAAAAAAAGAAAAGAAAAAAGTTTGGAGCCACGGCGTTTGGTGGTGGGAGGAAATGGCCGGCAGAGGGGACATCAAGAGTGAAAACACATTAGCTGAGATACTGGTGTTCAAATGTACATGAAGAGCAAAAGGGGACATGTGTGTTTGTGTTTAGGGGGGGAGGGGGACAAATATGGCACAGCAACATTTTCACATATACAGCGACACAAACACACTTACTGTAATGCAGCCTTGCTAGTAGGGCTTTTATTTTTTTATGCTCCCCTTTCTCCCAGGGAAGAGCTAGTCTTGCAAAGCCAGCTAATGGTGCTATTAAACGGGGTTATGGAGTTGTTGACCTGAGTTAACCCCCCCACCACCACCACCACCCCTTGAAACCTGCCAACTTAGTGGACAATTATTTAAAATAGGTGTTACAAGGTTTTTACAAGGAAAGGCAAATGAACACAGACTGGACAAACAGTTCTGTTGTCAAATTTTGTCAAGTAAAAGGACACGCACCCTGAATCTGAAAGCACCGTAAAAATGACACCCATTGACTCCCAGGAGTGTCTCCCAGTACACCTGCAGCCCCATGCTGGTCCTGTCCTCTGAGGCCTCTTCCCTGACAGCAGACACAAAGTGAGAAAGGACTTGACTCACCCTGCTTGTGCGTGTGTCTGTGTGGCGGATAGCCACTTTGCCATGCTCTTCACACACATTAACTGTATTTCAGGGCTGTCACGTTTGATTCACGTTACCAAGACAACAGGTGAAATGTCCTCAATGCTTATTGACGTGTGTGTGTGTGTGTGTGTGTGTGAGAGAGAGAGAGAGCGAGGCAGCGTGAGTTGCCTGTGTGCAAAATGGTTTAACCAGAATTTTTTAACAAGGGCAAACAGCATCCATTCATCTGATTTGTTATACTTTTAGGAGGTCCGATAGTGCACTGTGACTACTGAGCTGCTAAATTCACTTTGGTTCAGCGATGCATGTTTCGTTAGCTGTTTATTATAGGAGCAGTAAGGTGAGCAAATCAGGGAAACGGGTCAAATACATACTATAGAACAGAAGCCTGTACAAACCTGGAGACAGGATCAGATGTGATGTAACGTTTCAACATGGCTGCTGTCTCTGTATGAGACCTATCCTGGCAGCTAGTTAGCATGACGCTGCTAAGCAATGCAGCAGTGTTTAAGCTGACACGTGACGAGTGTGTGCTCATAGGGCTGTGCTTCCCAAAGTTTCTCTGTTATTTATCACAATAACAATGTGAACATGCCAATGATTAGCAGGTATGGTGTTTGCCATGTTAGCATGCTAACATTTGCTCATTAAAGTTAAAAACAAAACAGAGCAGAGGCTCATGGGAGTGTTAGTGGTGTATCCTCAGAGGATTACTGACAACCATAAGAAAAGTCTGCTTATCATCAGGATACACTGAGATTTCCATCCATTTTGAAATCAATCAGTGTCTTTTTTTTTTTTTAATCCAGAACTGTTCCACAACCTTAACCGTGTGTTTATTACTGTAACCGTGGCAACGGCAAAGCACTTCATTTAACACCACAAACTGTTTTTGTGCCTAAACCCAAACCAAACCATGACCGTTCCTCAAACTTAATTGTGTGTTTATTGTTACCATGACGACAATGGTCTGGTTCACCTGCAGCTGATATGCTCCTATGGTTTGTTGTACATTAAACATATCTATGAACATCATCTATGAACCATGAATACCAAGAATTCTAGTAGAAGTTTTTTTTTTTACAGGACTCGCACCTGTTCACCTGATGATAAAACGGAAATCCCTCAACACCGAACTTTCACTGGCTGCCTCCAACAGACATGATTACCATCCGCTGAAATGTATGGCTACAACAAATGAGAGCAAAGGATATTAAAAATAATTAATTTGCCAGTTGGGGAAGAAGAAGGATAAATTTGGATTAAAATTGGTTTTGTGCCTGAGAGAGACGGAAGTGGGCAGAAAGCAGCTCTGTGGAGGGAAATCAGAGATCAGGACTAATGTGTAGAAGGCAGCAGTGGTCCAGCTTTGTGAGTGTACACACGTTAGACAGAGAAGATGGTGAAATGGATCATCTTCCACATCCAGGATGAGCAGATGTGTGGTCATAGTAAGCCACTTTTTTTTATAAAGATAAAATGATGATAATGACAATATATAAAAACCACCAGGGAAAACACCATGACCTTCACTAGAAACAAGAAGAGAACTATATTCTATCATTTTTATAAAGGCCTCCTGTAAATGTTGCCTCACTAGTCTTCTAAAATTTAAAACCCCTGCTCACCAGACCAGATCTCAGCTCTGTTTAAATCTAGTTACCCCTCGGGAAAATACTGAACTTAGGAAGACCGCCTTCCTCTGCTCTGAACCCGCTAAATGGAGTGAACTAGAGAGGACTGGAAACCCTGACTGTCTCAGCCCACTGGCCATTTTTAAACTTTTAACTCTGAATCTATTTGGTGACGTCTGCGATTGTCTCTGATGCTGTATGTATTTTTGCATCTCTCCCCCTAAACTCAGGTCCCGCTTGTCTTGATCTCAATGAGATTACCTGATTAAATAAAGTTGTAAACGATCTGATTGAATTTGGGAATCTGGACTGTGAAAACACAGTGTCAACTGACGTATATTGCATATTGCAATTTCATAATGTTCTTCATGGGACCCTGTCAGGCTGGCAAACACCCACACCTGTCCCACAAGTACCCCAGTGTCAAATCCAAACTGTTAGAAATCTGTCTCCAAGCCTGGACCCTAGTGACATCACCATGACATCACCAGGGTTCTTTTCCAGACCAGAGAAAATAAATGAATGAAGAGCAGGTGGCTCGATATGGGACCAGGACTTACCCCCCCCCCACACCACCCCCCCACCCACAGACTGATCCCATCCTGTCAAGGAGCAATTACATCACACCCTCCAGCATGTATTGCTAGCTGATGACGGCTAATTAGCAGCCAATAAGTTCACTGCAGCCACACACATCTTTGCAGCTGTTTGAAAAACCCACAACAACCTCTGACACTTCCTTTGTGTTGCTTGGCAACAAAGGCAGGATCAGCTTGTGTGTACAAAAAGGGATTCATGACTGCATGTTGATGTCTTCCTGGGAGCTGGTCTGAGAGCAGCAATTTGACAGCTCCACAGAGGTGGAGAGGGAGAGAGGAGGAGAGGAGGAGAGGAGGAGAGGAGGAAAAAGGGAAGAACGTGGATGGATGGGGATTAAATTCCTGCAAAGTCAGTGTGAAAACAAATCCGTTCATCAGTCTGAATAATAATTACGACGCCGTGGGCGGGAAGATGCTGTCGCTGTCGGTAGAGCGAGCGTGCCGGGTAGACGCGTGTCACTCATTCATGTGCATCTGCGGACAGACGTGATGTTTCAATAATGTGACACTTTCTGCTGTTTACATGAGGCGAATCCTTGTAAAAAGAAAAAAGTCAGTTGTAATTTTTGTGTCACGAAAAACCAGCTCTCCTGCATTCAGAGCCCAAATATGCACCTCGAAGGCACCGACAGGCATCTGCCATGAAATCCATTTCCCCAACCAAGGGCAGAAGACAGTGAATTTGAAATAAATGGAATAATATTCCAATATCATTACCACGCTCATGTAAAACACTTTGAACAAAATGCACTTCCACAAAGCGTTTTAACCAGTTTCAAGCAGCATTTTGGGACAAAGAGGCAATTTCCCGCGCTAAACGAGGCGGTTTCATTTCATGCGTTCGCTCTGAAATTTATCTCATGGCACGACCAAATGTGCCGCCTTGAGGTCCGATTGGTATTTTGTGCAGAGGTTGATTTCGTAATGTTTCATTCACGCGTGAAAGTTCATGCCAAGGAGACTTTGTCTCTTTGCCTGTTTGTTTCTTTAAGGCATAACATTGTCATAGAGTCACAACTCACTAATCACTTCCAATCCGTTTGGGTTGATGTTAAGATACTGTCAGTCACTGCCGGATTTTCACATTAAAAGCCCACCAGGAAAGGGAAGTATCCCAGACTTTTGATTTGAAATTTATTGTATTTTAGCAAAAAAGAGAAAAATGGAGAATGAGTGAAAACTGTATTTCTGGTCATTTTCGGTGGTGAAACTGAAAACAGCAGTGAAGGCGAGTGTAACATGACTCTGCTGTAGTGCCAATGGAATTACAGCTATGAAGATGTACTGAAAAGACAACTGGTAAAATAGAGGAAGTGTTAAGTTTGCATTGTGCAGAGAGTAGAGGAAACTAGGAATAAAACACTAAGTTAATATAAAGGTCTAGGTCTCACAGCTACTGAGGTACATACTGTGATTATCATATCAGCCCTGCTAATGAGAAATATTCAGGTTTGTCAGGTCCAGCTGATAAAATAAATCATTTTTTGACTATCCCTCCCTCTCTCTGTGATTCTCTACAATCTTCTCTCTTTGCCTCTTTCTCTGCCCCCCCCCCCCCTCTCTCTCCCGCCTCCTGCAGAACGCAGAGTCCCAGATGTTGTAATTTTACCATTAAACTGTGTTTTATATTCGTTGCAGTTGCCCTGAAGAAAACACTTTTCTCATTTTGCTCCCTTTATACTTTTAAATGAGCTTCTCTCTCTTCTCTCTTGGCCTGCTTTCTCCTCCTCTCTCTCTCTCTCTCTCTCTCCTCTTCACTTGTGTGTGCATCAGTCTGTTTCTGTGTATGTGTATGTGTGTGTGTTTTCCAGCCCGCCCCACACTTCCAGCCTCTTGCTCTCCAGCAGCAGCAGCATCCTGGGAGGTTTTTTGCCGTCAGAGCAGGAGCAGCAGTATTTTTAAACCTGCCTGCTGCCCAGAGAGGGAGGATCTGAGCACACCGATCCATCTGCACACGACTCGTTCGAGTCCGCCGAGGAATTCCAAACACCTCCCACCTTCCACCAGCTGCAAATTAAGACCAAGCTGCAACACAACTTCATAAGAAATGCTTTAAACGCCTGACATCACTGTGAAGCGAAGTCATCAGTCTTACGCAGCTATTTAAAGCAGAGAGGTGCTGACTACTCTCAGCAATTTAGCACATTTTCCCACATTACGCACTGTGTAAATTGTTGTTTTTGCTGCACATTTATCCCTCTAAGAGACAAATACGCTGCGTGAAAGCCTCCAGGCGTCTAATCACCAGGCCAGCTTCCTGCTCTGCTTTATTTTCTGAAAGTGCTACTTCGACCATTTCCCCCCCCCCTTTTTTTTTTTTGCATTTATGCATGACTGTTGACATGTGACAGTTTCTTGTATCCAATACTTTTTTTTTTTTTTTTACGGTCATTGCACAGCACGGTCCGGATGTACCGTGTATGGTAAATGATGCATATGCATAGAAAAACCACGCATAAGCCATTTCCCCCACACATAAGCCATTTCCCCCACACATAAACCATTTCCCCCACACATAAACCGGCATTTATAAAAACATCATGTGGGGTGAGGATGTGCCCCCCCCAACCCCCACAGACACACACATGCTTTTCTAGGGTAGGCTGAGAAGAGACCATTATTCTTTCAGCTGAGTTGTTTGCTCATTTCCCTGATCGTCTATAATTCAGTCTATAACAGATCTATATGATATTTAATATGCAAGTCCAGTGGCCATTTAAAAACTATGGAATTTTAATCCATAATTATACCATTATACATCATTTAAAACGCCGCGCTCCGCGTTGGTCTGGCCTACGTTTGGCCGAGCGCATTAACTTTAGATTTTGTAATGTACTCTGAGCAGTATTCCAGCGCAGATGTGTGCTGCTTTAGCCCAAGCAGGGAGGAAGAGGGGCAGGCCCTCGCACTGGGATCGTGTTTGTTGCTCACAGTTCGCTGCAAAGCTTCAAGCATTTGTATTTTTTTTACTAAAGGACACAGGAAACCGTGAGTTCCGGCGCTGAGAGTGTTTCGGCTGTGTTTATCAGTCGTCCATCTCGCACATGTCCAACAGAGACAGAGGGTCTCACTGCTGTGCTTAGCACTCACTCAGGTGGTAACAACACGAGTGCTGCTAGCTGTGCTCAAAACGATGTGCCGCAACTACAAAGGTGTATCACAAGCCAGTGGGCTACACATGTATGCTATTATACAAAGTGAGTTGAATTATTATTGTGTTTTCACAGGAAGTGTTGACTAGTGCTTCCATGTTATTGGCTGATAGGCTTGTCTGACCCATACCAACAACACTGACATTTCTGGTCATGTGACCCTGCTACATTGCTTTTGTATTAGATTCTTGGCTTCCGGCTGAGATGACTACTGCTTAGATGTAAAGCCACTCTGTGAATCCAAATCCAACTTGATCTGCGTGTGTAGTGTGCCTACACTCATTCATTCTAGTGTTTGCTCTCATTTGTCACCCGTCTGTCACCTGACATTACATTTTTCTGGAGTGCTGTAGAAGTCATAGCACTCGTGTATGAGTAAGATTTATTCAAGTAACCCTTCATCTAAAATAACAAGCTATTCTATCGGCTGACAAAGAAAAAATCATGCTCTGGTTCACTAAAGCCTAAAAACAAAGCAGCCTCTGTTAGCTTGTGGAACGTTTTTATGCAGCAGCGTCCCGGGCCATGTGAATAATCTTGTGAACTACCTCCTCCACTTTAATGCTTGCGTGTGCACCGATGACGTAGCTGACTGAGCCCCGTGCGTGTGCAGCGGCTGGAGTAGAGCACTCTAACTGGTATTTGTGAAGCATTTCCTCGTGCCTCCCGAGGGAGGGGGGGGGGACTACTGAGAAATCATTTCTACGTGAGTGAAGAGCTGGGTGTTGATGCGATGTTTTTTTTTTTTCACCACAGCGACGTCAGAGATGGCCATCGGTACCCGGTCCGCAAGGCCATTCCCATGTTACTGTGACATGATGAGCCCCGGTCACAAGTGGGCACTCAGCTAAACTGCCCTTTGATTTAAAACACACAAGGACAGACAGGGACATGTCCGCCCTGCTGTAGCACTGTAATGTAGGATGACACATGGTTAGATATGGCAGAGTGGAGGGGCGGCCTGTGTCCTCCAGCCTGACATATCATCTCAGTGCTTCACCTACCTCTGAGCCAAATACACACACACACACGTGTATGACATAAATCACCCATTCATACGGTTACAAACTCAATGAAACACACACACACACATACACACGCACATTTCAGGCCAAATGACAAACCCTGTCCATCATCCTGCTGCCTGTTACAGCTGCTCTCTTCCATCCTCCAGTCAGACAGTGAAGGTTGAAGCAGCTTAGAGGAAACACACAATGATCAGCCCACAACATTAAAACCAGTTACTGGTGTTGATGTTGTGCTGAATGAACTTGTTTCCAATCCATAATCCATCACAGTGAACAGGTTCTTTTCATCAAAGTCATGGCTCAGACTCAAAAGGCTTCATTGGTGGTGCGTTCATGAAGCTCCGACATCTGAGCTTTGACACTGGGCAGCTAAAGTGGCACATGGTTATACTGGTCAACCACAACTTTACAACCACTGGCTCGTTGATTACCTTGTTCCAGTGGCACCTGTCAGAGGTGGGAGATGTTAGGCAGCAGGTGAACAGTCTGTTCTTTAAGTTCATGTGTTGAAAGTAGGAAAAATGGACGAGTGTAAGGATCTGAGTGACTTTGACAAGGGGACGACTGCGATGGCTGGACGACTGGGTCAGAGAATCTCTAAAACTGAAGGTCTCGTGAAGTGGTCCCGGTATGACGGAGTTATGTAGCTACCAAAAGTGGTCCAAGGAAGGACAACAGATAAAACCTGTAACAGGGTCATGGGCATGTATGGCTCACTGATGCCCATGAGGAGCAAGGTTGGCCCAAGGTTGGTGCTACTGTAGCACAAACTGCTGAGAACACACAGTGCATTGCAGGACTGGGTGCTAATGATGCTAACGTCTCGGTGTTTGCTTGCAGCTGCATCACATTATCCTGCCCGTTTGACACTGAAATAAAAAGGCAAGCACGTGTTCAGAGTGATGGATTAACTATCTGAAGCAACCCATTCAAAACATCTCTCTAAAAGTTTGCTTTCATGTTGTGCTGACATGAACTGAAACCAGAGAGACGGAACTCCTGCCTGAAAGCCAGCGTCATGTGCTGGAAGATGATTAGCAGATATTATTTCATCTGTAACCGTCAATTACCCCAAATCATCAGGAGCTTTTTCGCTCATATTAAAACTTTTATTAGCATTTAATCTGGGGCAATGACCCCAATATTTGAGAGCTTATGACAGTAATAAAAAACATCTTCCAAAGGATTTTTTGGCACAAACAGTGACAATGATGTGTCTCTGTGCAGCCAGCACTTTCTTTAACCCACATAAAGCTTTGGCTCCCTCCATCCGCCCTTTTTCATCTGTGCACTACCTACGACGCCACTTTTTCCCTACTTTTCTTCTTAAGTAATGCAAAGATAATTATGTAATCATATTGGGGGGACATCTTCATTTAAACCTCTGTCTAATTGAGGAGTTGAATTAGTGGACCGGGTTGCAGGGACAAACCAGAGGAGGAGAGGAGAGAGGGATGAGATAATGAACGAGGGGAAAGGGAAAGGAAGTGATTACCTCCACAGTGAGCGCGTGCTGACCTCAATCACGAACTAAAGGAAAGATTAAGGTGCTGGGCTTCAGCTTGATGATGCATTTTCTTTATTTTTCAAGCGGGTTTTTAATTTGGTTTCCTGGTAGCATACAGTTAGGGATGGTTGACAATTCTTTATCAATTTCCCTCACTGTAACCACCTGGTGTAACCCAGGTTATTTTCTGTAGCTACAATTTACAGATGTCCCCTAAAAGCCTCACATGCAGGCTATCAGTAGATGCTAGCTCGGCAGCTGTCCTCCCATCTCAGCTGCAGGGTCTATGCTACGTTAGCCACTTCTAGCATGATTCCCCGGCAACCTCTGGCAACGAATATGCTGCATGAGTCTGAGGAGAACTGTTTTAAGACACGTCTCTCCTTCCTCTGACAGTGCTAACTGCCTGCATCCATGCCTGTCATCTGCTGCAAACACAATGCCTATTGGGATGTGTGAAAGGGACAGTGTAGCCAGTGTGTTGCGTTGTTAGCCCCCTAGTGGGTCAGAAGACGGCTGAAATAAGGCCAAAATATATCCCAAGGTTTTGGGTCTCTTTTGTATCAGTGTCAGGTCAGGTCTACACACCAGAACTCAAATACAGCTGTAGTGAGGAAGTTTTTCTTTTTTTTTCTTTTTGGTAGAAGTTCAGTTAAAGTTGAAGAACTTCCATTACTTTACACATGTTTATGCAGTGAAATCCTGATAAAAAATTTCTTATGATGGAGATCAAAGGCACTCCAGAATCAGAGATTATACTGACTGACAATTTTTTTTCCCCCCACAGTTCAAAAGTTCAAACATCAAGCTTTCTTAAAGGATAAGCCTGGTGCTATTCTATACTTTTCATACTGCTCACAAATCCCATTAAAAGACCAAAACCAACAATGAGTTAGTCCATCTCAGTACTTCCTGACTTCACTACCCTCAAACCGATTCCCTCCTATTAGTTCCTACTGAGGTAAATTTTTAGAAACACTTCACAAATACAGTTCCTTTTTTTTTTTTTCTCTTTTTTAAAGGCTCAGCTATCGCTTGAAACAGCCGGACAATGTGGTTTTTAACAACTGTTGCCCTAACAGGAGGAAATAGACTATTTTCAGCTGTGGATTAATCCACATTTGGTGCTCTAGTGAGTATTTTTGGCAGCAGGATGGTGTGTGTGTGGGGTTGAGTCAAAATACACTACAGTGTTTGTGTGTGTGTGTGTGTTCATGGTGATGAAGGAACATGTCAACCAGAGCACTGCGTGTGTGGCTCACTGATGTGTTTTTAACCGTTTTTGGACAATAATGGAGCTCTATAGCTCAGAGGAATACGATATATCAGGCTCATTTTTCTGGTTGAATCCAGGTGTTTGATTATGAAGCTGATGTCTGCTAATTGAGCTGAATTTTCTTCCAGGCAGAGAACAAGATTGTGTATTTCACAGCGTTGAAGGTGAAGCTGATGGAATTGGAGCGAGCTGAGCTGTGCCCGTCAGAAAACTGAATTTGGAGAGAGTCAGATAGATTTAAAGTCAGAGAGAGGCAGACGTGATGCAAGAGGAAGTGTGGAGATTCCTCTCTAACATGGTCGCCGAAGTGGTTCAGCGCCGTGAGCGGAATTCGCTCACACTCCCGGCTCAGAGGTGGTGGCAGAGAGGAGGGAGGGGTGGGGGGGGGGCAGATGGAAAGACAGGTAGACAGATAGCACAGTGGATTAGAGCACGGCTCACCTGCATCTCTACTGCTCCCTTTCAAACACGACATTTAGAGCTGCTCGGTTCCTACAGCTCTATCTGCCTCTGTATGTGTGTGTGTGTGCTCACTCATCAGCTCTGTGCATCTCCTCCCTTCCGCCTCCCTGTCTCGGGGCCCGCTTCAGCCCTCCGCCCCCTTTTTCTCAAGTCGAGTTTTGAACAAAATGTTTGCGAACGCAGCTCACAATCTCTCAGGTGTCTTCTCCTATCAGCCGAGGACGGCGAACAGCTTGCTCTCTGCTATCTGCCTCCTCCTTACCCTGCCCTCTACGCGGCCCGGATGAGCCGAAAAGGACCTGAAAAGATCAGCGCTACAGCCGTCACCTCTGAATATCAGCCTGAGCAGAAACCTGAGCAGCATTTCATATATCAGGCCGCCGGGCAACATGCTAGCAATACCAAAGGTCCAGGAGAGGTTGATGTCTGTATACAAACACATTTGAGTTTCTATTAAGGGCTGTTTGGCTCCATTTATCCAAGTGGGGCTGGACAACAAGCTCCTGTGAGTCAAAAGCAAGATCATCATAATCCTAATGAGATTATGTTAACATGTATATGGATAAATAAAGTTAGAGATCTGAAATCAAGGCCACCACTTGGTTTTCCAGAAGCTTTCGCCGCTAAATTGTAGTTTCTCAGAGGGTACACAGATTTGAGTCATCGTAAAAAAGCTGAACTATTTTCTGTCTGACTATATTTTTAAAAAAAAACAGACTTTTGCACAAAGCATTAACAATTTAGCCACTTTTCATTTCAACAAATCAGAGATGCAACAGCTAAAAGATAAAATAGCAGTTTAATCTTCTGAGTGCTATAACATACAGTAAAATGTCTTGTTTTATCTTTGATAGAATGAAGAGGTGTTCAAAATGTTACTTGCATTACCTTTTTACCTAATCATATGGACACATGCTAGCTTTTAAAGACGTCTGAGTGGAGCTGAGATTAGCTTAAATAATCCTAAAATAGTCAAAGTGCCAGGGTTTCACCTAAGCTAGCTATAGCTACATGAGGACATGTAAGAAGTCCACTTCCTGTTTGTCCACAGAAACTACATAATGACATTTATTTTACCAGACAGCAGGAGTATTAGAGGACAATCTGATCACCATCCTTAAGAATCACACAGAAAATGGTACATGCTAGCTTTAGCCACATTTAGCCTACGTATGTATATACTGTTAGCAGAGGTGGTGCAGCTGAACTATTCCGACAGAGGCAGCAACTGATGATGTTAGTGATGATGTCAACACACAACATTGTTATCAGTCTTTTAAAAAATAGGTCTGAATCCTTCTCTGATAGGTCTGTAAACACCACAGGACCATCAGATACACGCTGAATACACCCAGCAGTTTTATCATGCTCATACAGTTACCCAGAGGGCTTTGCTGTCCGGTGCACTGTTACATCTGCAACAGTGAAGCACCTCCGGTCAGGTTTTTTTTCTTTGCTGTCACTATTCATACTAACAGCTACACACACACAATCACCTGGGCTGAAAACAAGTCAGATTATTTTAACTACACCATGAGCCGAATATTTCAGGACACGCAATCGCAGTGAATCTCGCCAAAGCACAGAAGATGGTGGTTGGAGCAGGAAGGTCAGTGGTGTGAAAAAGGGGAAGCAAAGCTGGAGGAGAGCAGTCAACTTCCTCTGGGGAAAATAAAGCCCTGGCTGCCACCGGAGATGGATCCAAACTGACCCAACGTGCCAGCGTGCATTTCATCTCAGTAAGATAATGATGTCATTCATCAAGCTGACACTCTTCAAAAGTATGAGCTCCACTCGGAGGGATGAAGCTCCCCCGTCTATATTTCTGCGTTTCGGACATTAATCTGTGCGATTATCTCCACGGCGGTCTGCACGAGAATCGCGAGGAAAAGAGCTCCTCATTTGGGAAAAACATTGCATTCCCGTCACGTACGCTGACTGAACCGCTGAACCTGGCCAACCTTGAAGTCAGTGCAGAGCAGCTTGGAGATTCAGAACGTACAGTGTCGAGTGCAGTGTGCAGCCCGCGCTGTCGAGGATCATTTCTGTGCAGTCGCCACGACATCAACATCAGTTACCACCAACCATGTTGTCAATAAATGGTGCAAATAACATATATTAAATTCTTTTAGTGGGGAAAAAACCTGAGTATTGCCTGCAGGTACAACCTCCACTAATCAGGGTACGGAGCAGTAATCTCTGTGTAGCCTGAGAGGCACAACCCAGGGCTAAAAACGAATGCTTATAAACTTTAACCTTATCTCCTAGAAATCATGTCTATATATAACAAACTATAACAGCAAATGAATCATTATGAGATGTAACTGTGACTGGATTATGTTTTCTATAAACGTGATGAGGTTATTATTAACAAAATGACAGGACAATACTCTTTATGGTTACGTTTAGCCGCTCACAGTGCTGGGTTAAGGAAATAATCCCTTGGACTTATACAATAACTTAACTCATTAAATCATGAGCATGATGTTTCATTCAGCGACGCACTTGGATAAAATGGGAGACACAGACACCACCTGAGGCTGAAATGAAGAGACCTACAACAGAGACAGTAGCGTATGCTAACACGTGGCAGCTGGCTAATGATGTGACACATTTGCCCCGAACATTGCCTGATTATTTAAAGCAGCTATAACGGATATTATTTATAATAATGCATCATGTGGCACTGTAGAAACAGTGTGACCATGTGAAACAGGCCTGGCACTGTGATGAACCTCCACCTGAATATTGCAGATCCCTGCTGGCTGCTGGTTTCCAGCCCCCCCCCCCCAAAAAAACAACTCACAGCTGTAATAATGTAATAGTCATTGAACAATCACGTCTGTGGTATTTTTGCAGCATATGAATATAAAAGATTTTGCTGAAGTTGATACGTAAACAGTGCTGCTGCCTCTTCCCGACAGTAACTGTACAGCACAATGCAAATATACGTCAGTGTCCTCGTGAGAGCGAAAGGGATGTAGTCTGCCGTGGACAATCCAGTCCCCAGCGTGGCTTGAATATTAAAGCAACCTCTTCCCCTGGCTCTGTCATTAGTCTCTCCATCTTTGGAACCACTCCAACCATGAAGGCAGCAAAGAACTTAATTACAGCGGCTCAGAGAAGGTGTACACTCTGCAAACCCCCGTGTTGTAACTTTTGCATCCTGCAAATACTTCTAAAGCCAAACTTTGCAATTTTCTTCTGCTACGTGCTTCGTCTTCGCCTCGACTGTTAAGACAGCTGAACTCTTAGAACCAGCAGTAGCATCTTTGCTTAGCTAAGGATTGCGTGAGCTCTTCTTTTAATGCACTTCCTGTAGCACTCAACAACTTGACAACTGCCAGGCTAAGCAGAGAATACCTAATTAAAAAGCAATGTCTCAGGTACGCTAACGTCTAATGACAGTCGTTCGTAATGGATGCTGCCACTGTGACTTACACAACGTGAACAATGCAGCCTGATTCTGAAATCCAAAACTCGAGCTGCGTGATTCCCACATAAGGACATCCACCATAAAAGCTACTTTTCAGGGTCTTAACACACAGTTTAACACATTTTTGAATTAAATCCAGGTGGAGTTATAAACAGATTAGCTGCACCGTTGCACATCAATACATAACCAAGACAGTAAATATCAAAATGTGGATCACATAAGGAAAAAGCCTCAGACAGCAGATACACAAGATGAAAGCATCAGATATCTCCAGTATCAGCCTGCAGGTCCACAGCACACTGTGGACCTGCAGCGTCCAGAGGAGACAGCAGGAGGAAAGCAGCTGTGTGGTGCTGTGGACGGATATCACAACAGTGAGCTACACAAGACCACACCACAAGTCAGGAACGTGTCCCGGAGCTTACCATGACCACTGGGCGCGTTGGGGGAACGTCGGCCAGGAGGAGGAGGAGGAGGAGGAGAACAGAGGTGTTTACACCTAGCTGCAGATGTCTGTCTCTACAGCCCTGTGCTTGTGTTTAACCAAGAAGTGGATGACTGCTATTGGTCTGCTCTGCTTGTAAGCTCCCTCTCTTGCTGTCACACATGCACTCACACTCACACACACACACACACTTGACATTGAAAGCAGCAGCAGAGCGTTGCCAAACTGGGTCAGTTTATAGCCAGTTTCTAGAAGAGGCTGAGGGATGTTTAAACTCAGCTACTACTGATGACATTTTGAAAAAATAAAAATAAAAATAATAATAAAAATGCAGCCGTCACGCCTTTGCTGCTGCAGGCGTCACCGAGGCGGCCGCTCTCCTGCTGTTTACACTGCACACGCGTGCTGTGCGCCGGCCAACATGCCAGCACAGTGACAGAATGCAGCATAATTAAGAGGGGAGAAGATACACGGAGAGAAGGTTTTCATACAGGAAAGAGGATGAAGAAGCCGCACATCTGCACGTGTGATTCAGCTGTGTACAAATCTCGAAAACACAAAATTTCGCAGCCACTTTTGTGCCGATTTTTTTTTAATTCGTGAAACTAACGTTATTACAGAATGCAAGCCTGATGGGGGGGGGGGGGGGGGGGGGGGGGGGGGCACTAGGGGAGGGTGCATGGGGAAGAAGTGGGTGCTGCTGAGTTCAAACGCAGCAGAGAGAGCCTGGAATATGAAATGCCGGTCACCGTCACCACACAGGAGACCACTGATAAGATCCATGACATGATCATAACACAACTGTACACTGCCACTGCGACAGAGCTGTGTACCTCCCAGGCCTGCTGCTGGGTCTCAACGCTCCTTGGGCCTGAGTCAGGGCAACATGTCAGGGGACAGTCTGGGCATTTTTTTTTTAAGGCAGATCCCAAGAGATTTCACCAGACATTCGTAACCATGGATGAGGTCCTGGGTCCACCACGTCTAACCAGAGACAACAGAACCGCTGGCTTTATTGTGAGGTTGCCTAGCAATAAAAATGTAACTACGGGTCATAATAATTGCGGGTACACGTGACACATGACTTACGGGCAGTCTTATCCGATCGTATATGTTTCTTATGTGTGTGCCTCGAATCCCGGGTTGCATTCACGAACGCTTTCCTGCGTTCAAAGTCATCCTCAGTTAAATGTCCTCCACTTTAAACACTCAGGCCTCTTCTTGCTTATGGTGCTTTTAAGTGCCTTTTGTGTTCATGTTTTTCAGAGTCTAACAAAGTAACAGTTCAACAACAACACAATAACATCCAAAGTAATCAATGAGTGAGGTCATTTTAGTATTTTTCTCACCCTGAGAGTTGAAATTCAGAAGTTATAAGAGGTTGAATGAGCCTGCACGCTGATGAAAGCCTTAGCTACTCATTTCCTCTGCAGTGTAAAAAGCATTAAATACTGTATACAGCAAAGCACGAGGCAGCGTGTATGTAGAAGTGGACATGATTTCTAAATACGGAGACAGTGTGTGGACAGAGGGGGGGGGGTAAGAGGAAAAGAAGGAGACGTGGACTATGTGCATCTTCATCTACGCAAAAAAAAAAAAGAGATAGAAAGCGAGTGAGGGCACTGTGCTGTGCCTGCCACAAGCGCTCCTACTTCAGGCTGCTGTTGTCATGGTTACCCATCTCCACACATACTATAGCACACATGGGCAGAGCTGCATGCGCTAACACACACACACATATTTTCACGCACAATGTTTGCATACCAAACAGTAAAGAGAAACAGAGTTGGAGAGATTAAATAATGAAAAAAAAAAACAAGTGGTGTATGCTCCAGTGATGGAGAGAGTGGGAAGAAAAGACGAAACTGCCAGGGCGAATCCACCCGCTCATCTATCGCCTCATTCGTCCATCAAGCCATCCTCCCATCAGTCCATCAAATCGGAGACAATCCAAAAGCATCAAACAAGGGCTACACACAAGAAGCACACACACACTCTGTCTCACACACACACACACATACACAGTCTATCCAAGAAAGTGTGTGCGCTGCTCGTGTTTATTTAAATAAGTGATGGGGAACCTTGAGATGTGACAGTGGGGATGCAGTGTGACATTCACAGACCCACAGACAGAGATGGATTATGTCACAGAGGAGGGTGAAGGGGGGGGGGGGGGGGGGGGGGGGCTGGTGGTGGGGGCAGCTCTAGTTCATGACTAATGCAATAAATTAACTGGGAAGAATATCCCTTTAGTTACAGGCCGGGGGCCTCAAGCTTCAAACACACACACACACACACACATCGTACACAAATGTGACTTGACTTGAAAAAGCAAAATAAAAGCAGCAGCTCTACTGCAAACAATGCCATAATTTCCCCCCCCCCCCCCCCCCCCCCCCCCCCCAACTCCCAGCATGCACCTGGGCTGAGGACCAAGAAACTTATTATTATTATTATTATAAAACCAGACAAACAGGGAGACACATTTAAACGAAATGTCTTACCTTGTGAGGAGGATTGAAGGAGACGTGGACATGGAAAAAAAAAAAGACAGAGAGAGGGAGTCTGTTAGCTGTTGTGTGTATATGTAACAATATGGACATCATTCCTGACTCTCATAGTAAGGACTGAGCTTCTCAGCATGAGTTAAACCTCTTCAATCGTGCTGGGCCCACCAGTGAGTCCACCACCAGAGGGAGATCCCTCAGTTTGGGTACATTAGAGAACCAGAAGTGTTGTTTGAACTTTACAGCAACTTTAAGGACATGTCTGGTTTAACACTCACACGCTTGTATGTCCTTTTAAAGACTGGTCACATGAAACAATCCCAAAATCCACCAGTCATCATTCTGTGTTAACGACGCACATTAGCTGAAGCTGAAACCTTCATGTGACTATCAGAATGAATGGTATTTAACGGTATGAACATTAACTGAAGCTGTCTGAAGGTAACTGCAGGTGGGACTTATTGCAGTGGATTTCAAGACCTTACACTGGTGTGTCTTTTTACTGTGTCCACACTGGGACTGATCACAAACCAAGCTCAACACCGCCCCCTAACACGCTGCCAGGCAACTGCAGCCTGACAGCTCGGCCCGATGAGCTCTGTCGAACACGTGGACGTGTGACTGTGATGATCCAGGCTGATGTGGATTTCGATTTCTCTCCCTTCTCAGCCTCAGTTACAAAGACTACATGTCTGACTTCCACCCTGACATCAGTGAAGAAGACGAGGCAAGTTGTCCAGCTTTGCTTTCAACATTCAGGCTGTCTGCATTCACACACTGAGACCAGGTTAAAGACAATACAACATGGACAGTACATCCCGTCGTCCCCCTACAGTGTCTTAATATGACCTGACTACAGTTTGATTCTAAACCCAAGCTCTCTCCAGCGGGACAGACACTCAGAAGCAGTGGAGCTTTGTCCCCCTCTTGTGGCCACAAACTAAAATGACCACTACCCATTTATCCAGCATGTAAACAATCATTCAGTCCAAGTGTTTCCCAAGTATTTCCACGCACGCCTCACACAGAACTGAACCTGTCATCACAGACCACCATCTGAACCTGGATTCTGTCACCGCTGCAGCAGAAGAGGGTGAAAACATTCTGTTATGATGTTTACATGAGTGAAACAGGCTAAAAATGAAATGTATAAATCGCTTTTTCACCATGGGAACACATGAAATCCCCTCAGCGTCCTCTGATAGTGAGTCAGCTCGAGAATTCTTTAAATATTTGTGAACCACTTGATGTTGAAGTGCTTTAGAAAGCACAGGGTGCTGACGGCAGATGAAGACAGAGCTGAGGGTGAGGAGTAACAGAGCAGAAAACAAACACACAGACACAGACACACACACAGACACACACACACACAGACAGGGCAGTGAATAGAAATAGCTTTGAAGGTTTGAAGGTAAGTGTGTGATGTGTTGCTGCAGAGGAGGTGCAGCCAGAACGAGAACCAAGAACCACACGTCCAGCGGTCAGTCCCCGCATCACAGAGAGGACCGACTCAGTAGGATCCACTCCGATGATGTCATCAGGGTTAAAGGCTTGCGCACTAAGCAGGCATTGTGGGAAATGTAGGAGTCAGGATGTGTCACAGCTGCTGCTTCATTTTTGTCAGCTCGGTTCTGAGGCTTTGTGGGAGCGCAGAGCTAAATTGCCGGCGTAACCCCTTTAATGACTGCGGCGCTCGACCACCTGAGCCACGCTCTCTCATGCATTCTGGTAAACGAATCAAGAAATCATGCCCACGGAGACACACTCATTTACCAAAAAAAGGACAGAATGAAAGACGTCCTCGTGAGGAAGGAATAAAACACACGGTGGTCCTAATATCGATTCCTCTGATCTCACTGCTGGAAAGAAAGTGGAAAAAAAAAAAGTGTGTTTCCCCTGACAACACTTTGCTCTACATCAGTTCATATTACCAAGCCGGTCTCACTGTCTGACTGAGAAATGGGGAAGCGAAGTTAATATTATGAATCGTCTCACTTGTTCGTGTCATTTTCCGTCTCAGAAGATGCTAATGGACAACTCTAATCTACAGGTCTGATTTGCAACAAGAATCTCTGAGACAGACATAATTAATGGCATGATATTAATGTGAAATAAATGTGAGGCTGTCCAGGTTTAGGAGTAGTGAGAGTGATGTCGAGCCGAGGCCCATTGCCGAGGAGTGACCTTCTTCATGCTCCCAGGAGCAGGACGCCTCCTGAAGGCTCTCACGTACTCACAGAGCTGCTGTGTAGTTAAAAATCCAGCTCTCCCTCCTGAGTCAGGCTCACACTGAGAGGAGGACGGAAGTTTGGACAACTGTCATCTAAACCCTGCCACACTGTGTCCCCTCCCAGGTTACACCACCACTACTAATGAGCCCTGACCGGGGGGGGGGAGGTCAAAGTGGGACAGATGGATCCAACTTAAGCACAAATTTGAAATGAATTTCCAGAAAATCGCCCACAGAAAATGTGAATTTATTTCAGGAGGACGAACAGCTGGTGGAGCTAATTCTCCAAACCGGTGCCATTAAACCGCTGCTGCAGAAGAAGAAGACACAATCAGGTGACGTCATTAAAAAAGAGCTCAACTCAAACGACGGGTTGATGAAGGTTCCATCCCCTCATCGCTCCACACACACACACACACACATACGATGGTCTCACCTCTTCAGCGGGAGCCTGAGTGACATTCAAGCCACATGGCTTAAACATATAATCATCATTTAATTTACCCGTTTCCATCTTTTACTTTTTGTTTTTATTGATAAGCTTTTAAACTTGACAGATTTGTGTAAAGTGTTTGTTATATTTGATTAAAAAAAAAGACCAAAAAAAAAGAGTAAAAATTAAAAAGTAAAAGGCACAAGAAAGAAAAGAAAAACGGAAATAAGGGCAGAAATGAATAAATGACAGAAAGAATGAAAAAAGATACTACAGGGTATTACAGAGGAAAAGCTGGAATAATCTCTAAAGAGATTATTTCCACCACAAGAAAGCGTGCAGAACAAGAGATAAAATAAAAAGCAAACAGACAGATGAAAGAGGGACGAGGCATACAAAAATAAAAGCCTCGGAAAAGAGACTTTTATTTCTGTACGCCAGACAGAATAACAAGTGGGAGTGCGGAGTACAAAAAGAGGGATCAACATGACCGGTGGAGGGGAAGGAAGGGGGTGATGTGAGGAGGAGACGGAGGGTGGGATATCCCTCCTCCTCCTTCTCCTCCTCCTCCTCCCCTTCTGAGTGTGTGATGTGTTGCAGCCAAGCACGCAGCCTTCATTATGGGCCCGTAATTAAAAGAAGACAAGGAGTGGAAAAGTGCCTAATACTCCTGGCTGTGTCCCGGGAGAGCTCCCGGATCAAAGCCTGCCCAGACACGCTGCTGCACACGCACGCCCAGCGCCGACAGCACCCACAGCAGCAGCAGCAGCAGCCCACCACTCCTCCACCAGAGCCCCCCCCACCCCCCTCCCGATGGCTGCGATTAGTATGAGGAGGAGGAGGGGCAGGGGAGGGGAGAGACAGAGGAAGAGACAAAAGAGATGAGAGGGAGAGGCGAGAGGGTGGATGTCTCACTGCTTCTCCGTGGAGAAATCAGAGAGGTTTTCATGTCCTGATGTTAAGTTAAGACCACCACCATTTGTATTTCCTTTTTCTTTCTGTTAAAAAAAAAAAGAATGCTAGAAAACTAAACTCCAGCATCCAGTGGTTTCCATTCAAAACTTTGAGCTGGCCTGTGTCTGTGTCAGATGTCTTGTTTTAAACTTTAACAGTATACTTTCCATATGATTTCTAAATATCTGGAGATAACAGAGCTATTTAAGCTTTAATTTGTTTTTCAGCCACTTGTTGAACTCCAGCAGCAGGCTGTCTCGTAATCAGATCTGTGATCATCTGATGAAGTCCTGACCACGTGTTTGTTTGTTTGTTGCTGGGCAGATGTACAGCGGGCATCATCAAAGCCTTTTCCGCTGAAAACAGTTGCCTGCTGCTGGAAACAATGAGACCGAAAACCAAAACAGTAGCGCTGAGGGCATTAAAACCAAAACAAACGAGCTAAAAGATGCTAAAATGCAGCTGCAGAGCTGAGAGGACCTGTAAATGTTTAAAAAAAAAAAAAAAAAGTCAGTAGCACAGCTGGAAGATTTGAATCCATTCTGGGTTAGGGTTTCTGGGATCCATCCTGCAGGTCAGCAGCATCTGATGATGTTTAAAATTCAATGAGCTCAAAGGTCAGCGAGGTCACAGTAGCACTGGTTCGACAACACACAAATTTACATCACAAATCTGTGTTTTCAGGAAAACGAATCTCATCACGGTCGCTCTCCCCTTGCTGTTTACTTTCTCTCTGCAGTGGGAATTATTCTCTCAATTTTTAGCTGAAAAACAAATGTATACATTTAGTCTAAATCTACTTTTACCCACTTTGGGTTCATTAATCAACATCTCATGAACACAAAGCCATATTGATATAGATTAGCTAATGTAAACATACATGGCTGAGTGAAGGGATGTTGTTGTGTTGTTCTGTTTGTGAGGTTTGCTGTGAATCTACACGGCCCTGCTTCCTTCATTAAATGATTAATGACTCTCCACGAAAAAAACCAAAGAGCAAAACCAAAAGTTTGGTTCACCGCAAAGATCTTCTAGAAAGTCTGTCTTTACTGGAGCGGAGTGCTATTTATCAGCTCCTGCAGACAGATGGGCAGACGGACAGAAACAGTCATTTACACAGTCTATTAAACATAGTAAACAGGATCTCTTGTATTAAACGTGGAGCCGCCGCCGCTGCTGCTGCTACTTGCTGCTCTGTGCCGGCACAGAATGCAGACAAACAGCGTGACGCTAATGTGCGTGTCGGTGAGGTTAACGGTTAATACAAGTGTTTACATTCTGCATTAAAAGATAATTCCACTTACAATTATAATTATAATAACTGGGGTCTTTTTTTTTTTTAATTTATGTTGTGGTCATCGCTCTTGCTGCTGAGAATAATCATCCAGAATCTAATATTGTTGTAGCGAGATTTAACGAACAGCATCATCCATGAGCCCCCCAGGCGTTCATGGGCTCAGCTAAGGGAGGTGAAGGTGAGTCCATGGGAGACGCAGGGAGACATGCTTCCTCTAGCTGTGGATGTACACTTATCTTGTCCAATCAGGGATCATCAGCACCATTGCAGGTGTGTTCACTTTAAATTTTTACCTCCAAATAATCAAATCGGGATAAACTGTCAAAGCTACACAAATAAGTCGTAACAGATCGGAACAATCCTCTAAAATAAATTATAATCACGTTAAAGACTGTTATGGGAAACCAGCTGTGTAGCAGGAACACTCCTGGTTTAAGTCCTTCCTCTCCGTTTGACTGATGCACTGTCTGCTCTTTGGCTTCGCAGCACAACGTTGTGTCATCAAGACAAATGCCCTCCAGTTCATTTCCATTTGGCGAATAAGGTGGTTGAGATTCTGACATGTACTTATACAAAATAAATGGTTGAGGGTATTATTCCCACTCAGCGTGACAAAGGCTGTAACGTTGTTCTGTATTATAGGTTATTTCCCAGAACCGCATCCCGAGGGCAGACAGAGGAGGAAGAGCAAAGCAAATGAGACGACTCCATCCGATTCCCACATCTATCAGCAGCCACATCAGCTGAGGGGAAGGGCAAAAACACTCCATCACACATCCTCAAACATTACACAGCTGTAGTTCCCCTACTGGCCACAAGGTGCTGACAAAGAAAAAAAAAAAAAAAAAAGTTGAAGTCTATTTACTCTAACAGGAAAACCATCTAATGATGATCTAAAATCGATCAGCCAGGCCTGATCAATCACAAATTCAGAGAGAGAAAAGGTTGGACTGTGGAGAACACAGTGGAACATGCAGAGGTTCCTGAGGGCCCCCCCCCCCTCCCCCAAAAGCCCCAGGTTCACCCCACGTCGAATTCATTTTTGGTAATTTGATTAATTGCTAATTTATCAGGGAATTTGCCCCATTAAAGTAAAATATCATCCCACAAACCCTTATGGGAGAGACAGTGTCCACCACTGCCAGCTCACAGGTGGACGCAGGGATTCTGAAAGGGACACGGAGGTCAATAAGGGCCACACAGCATGTTTGTTTGTTTGTTTTTTTTCGCCTTGGGGCCCCTAACAGATTAATCAGAGCATGGCTGTGAGTTTGTTATATCCGACAATGAGAGCAGACAGTTCACCTCACACAGCTCATCACGCTCGCTGCTGGGCTTGGCAGGAGCCTCGGATCCAGACCTTCAGTAATCCAACCCGGGGAAAATGAAACTACCCCCCACATTACTCTCCTACATTCTCTGTGATAATGGACAATCATAATTTTAGCTTCCCTGGACTGGAACTACCTCCTGAGTAATGGCTATGGCTGCCTACCAGCCTGCTTAGCACCGATAATAAAAAAATGTTTCACGTCCTTTAATGGTAGAAAAAAAAAGAGGCAACTTTATCTTTTAGTCAATGTCACCATTTAAATTTTATAAGCGTTTTGTAACAGCATAGAATTCAGTCTGAAGCTTCCAGTAAGCCCAAATGACAAACTAGAAAACAGCTCAGGATAAACAAGGCTCCCTGTGTTTACAAGTAAAACACCAGTGAAAAGCCATGTCTGCTGGAGTATGTGGTCCTACACTCAGTTAATAACAGCCTCGGGGCCCAGAGACATTAACATACTGTGCGTCTGTGGTGTGTGTGTGTGTGTGTGTGTGTGTGTGTGTGTGTGTGTGTGGGACTGAATTATGTGAAGTGCACAAACCACAGAGATGGAAGACAAAATGTATAAATGCCCGGGTTGTCAGTTAAGGAAAATCTGAAAGGATGAAGGAAGGAGGAGAGGAGAGGAGAGGAGAGGAGAGGAAAGAGGAGAGGAAGCAACTTCACTGGGCAAACTTTTTGTCAAGTTGGTAGTGGAGACCCTAGGTGTCCTATTCCAAAGACTTTCTGTGTGTGTGTATGTGTGTGTGTGTGTGTGTGTGTGTGTGTGTGTGTGTGTGAGATTCTGCAGGCCTCAATAAATAAGTGAAGCTTTAAAAGCCGGTTTGGAATTCAGTAGCAGAAGAGAGCTGTAAACTCGTGTTGTCAGACCTGTGCCAAAGCTTGAATGGACGAGAGGAAAGGAAGGAAGGAGGAAAGAACATGAAGTGAAACTTTGTGTGTGCCTGTGTGTGCTTCGTGGTGTGTGTGTGTGTGTGTGTGTGTGTGTGTGTGTGTGTGTGTGTGGGATGTGGGATGTGGGGATGCAGGCGTGGATTTGGTTGGTCCATAATGAAACACACATGTGGAGACCAGGGTGAATACACAGTCGTAAACGCACACACACAGCTTTGTCTTACTACCTTTGTGAGGACTCTCATTGACATCATGCTTTCGCTAGCACCTTCAACCATCACAACTAAATGCCTAACCCAAACCTAAACCCGATTCTAACCTGAACCCTAAAACCAGGTCTGAACAGCCCTTTGAAGGTGGACAAAATCTGTCCACACAACCATAGAGAGACATTTACACACACACACACACACACACACACACACACACAGTGTCCCCGCAGTAAAATGAAGGACACGCAGGAAAAGCCAAGCCTCAAACCAACTCAAACTAAAACTAGCTTGATTTTTCAGTGGGGTTCTGATGAAAACTTCTGACCCACAACGCAACACACAACAGAAGCAGAGGAAAGTCACAGCTGGGGAAAAAAAAAAAAAAAAAAAGCTGTAAAATGTTACACAGTGCCGGCCTTCAATATGCATTTTTTTTTTTTCCACTTGCTGTTTGTGACAAGTTTGACATGGGTAAAAGCGTTTTAAAAGTCACACTGTGTTAAGCTCCTGCAGGTTGACGTTACAGCCCTCTAACGCCACACTTTACACTACTCTGCTCACACTATTCTACTCCGAATGAATGTCAGAGGGTGTGTGTTTCCAGGTGTGTCTTCGGCGTCTCCCGAGGGAGCTGTGTGAAGTCTGATAAATGTCCTCCTGTGATGAGTCAGTGTTGGTTGGAGGTGCAGAGTGAAAACGATGCTGCTTGAGGTTAGAGGATCCAGTAGGGAAACTGTTTTACCAGGACTACATGCCCCCTGATGTCCAGCTCAGGTTCTATGTGAATAGCTCTTTAGAGCAGTGTGGCAGTGTGGTACCATTGACCCTTAAGCACAGGGCAGCTTTAAGCAGGATCTTTATGGTTCAGGATCAGGCCCAGAGCTTCACTCAAACAGCAGAGGTGGTGGACTCCTTTCATCTGTGCTCGGACTGATACGCTGTAGCTGTGCCATGATCATAACACGCACTCCCCATCGCACCCTCAAGAGCAAATGGGGAGGGGAGGGGGGGAGGGGGGGGGGGGGGGGGACAGCGGCTGACCTGTGACACCATTGGGCTTTGTTTGGACCAGCACCAGACTGGTATTATGGTCTCCAGTCTCAAACTATATATATAATATAATAATAAAAATGTGTGCAAGTTAATGAATTTCATTGCATACTGACAGTAGTATAAACATAACTGCACCAGTGACAGTGGGTTTCACTGTGGGTCCCACCCCCCGAGTCGCCAAGGTCACTGAAGGTCAACACGGTTGGTTCAGAGCATTTGAATTGAGAGACAGTGACAGAACAGGGGATATGAATGAATGGTGGAGAACACTGTAACTCACACTGTCCACAGTGCTGTGTCTCTATGTGACATAGTCTTATTATTCAGGGGGCAGAGTGTCCCAGGATTCAGTCTTCAATATTCACACACACACACTAGGAGCTCCTCACTCCATCACTTCATGTGAAAATGAAGTCATGTAATGTCAGTGTGGATAAATGAGACCCTGGCTTTTTTTTTTTTTTTTTTAACTCTCAGGTTTAGCCACTCATCACAGTGCCTGCTTAGATGAATTTCTACACAAGTCTTAAGGGAGAGAACAAGCAGAAAACAGGACAGGCAGCACAGAGGGTGGAAGTACAACAGCTCTGATTAATGTCAGAGACACAGACGCAGAACGAGCTGCCACCAGAAAATCACTCCCCATTTTTGGGGGGATTTTTTTTTTTTTTTTTTTTTTTCCCCTTGCTAATGTCTCTCATTTCCACTATGACCTAGCTGTATAAGGACTGTTGCTTTTTGCACATTCAAGTGAGGCCTAACACTGCACCCATTAGAGGTGATTCAGTGTGCAGAGTAATGGATGTGCACACTGTAGGCACTGACCCCTGCTGGCCTCAATGCTGAGAACTGACACTGTTATTATAACTCACTCTGGCTAAAAAAAACCTCAGCAGTATGACCCACAATGCCGTGCAGCTCGTAAAAATTCACCTGTTCTACATTAGCTTTGTGCCTGTTAGCATGCAGAAATTAGCATTTAGCTCAAAGCACAACATTCCATTCACAAAAAAAAACAAGTTTTATTTATGACCAAATCATTTTTAATAGTGTTAATTGTTCCTCTAACAAATACAGAACATGCACTGAATATCAAGAGTCTGAATTGAAACCAAATGGCTAATCCATCAATGCAGAATGCAAAATAAATGAATCTCAGCCACGACAGGCGGAGCAAACAAACTACTCCGTCTCCATAGAGACAGCTTGCTCAGACAGATGTTAGTTCCTGTATATCCTGTACTTCACAGTTTGATTTTTTTTTTTTTTTTTTTTTTTAAATCCTGCACCGCTGCTCAAACTTTGAGGAATTTTTTTTTTTTTTTTTTTCCCCCCGAAAACTCTCCGCCCCGTGCTTCCTGCACACCCTGACAGCAGAGTGTCCTTTTTTGGGATTCCATCGCCTCAGAAGCGAAGTTCGTGGATGATACATGAAGTGAAAGGCATCTCATCTGTCACTGCTGCTCTCTCACTGGCCTCGGTGGAGGCTTTACAAACCCGCTAAGGACCCTCCACGAAATGACGATGCTACGCTCTGTGGCGGCCTCGTCACCGCAAGAACAAAAGTTGATAACAAACTCTTCTACTCATCTAAAAAAAAAAAAAATCCTTAAATTTAAGACTTAAATTTAACTGTAGAGAAATATTTACTTGCTTAGGGCTGAAAAGTTACATATAAAGACAATGTTGGATATGAATAAGAAGCCACTTCTATTACCAATTCTCTCTCAGTCTCTTTTATTAACACAGACAGAGAAAGGAGGTTTTTTTTTTTTAGTTTTATGCTAAATGTGGAGTTTGGGGATTCTTTATTACTCCGATTAGTCCATTACACAAAGCGTGATGTCCCGCACAAAGCGCAGGTTCACGCTTTTGATAAGCGGTTCAATATTTCACGAAGAAGTGCAGATGAAGCAGAAGAGATTCCCTCTTTGTAGTCGTGAAAGGCTTTGGAGTTGGGAGGCTGAAATATTCATCCCTCTGCTGGAGTGCGACTGAGATTTCCATTGAGCTGTGAATTAAACATGTGTGTGATGGCGGAGGAGGAGACAGAAGCTCGGGTTTCCTTCAGCTGTCAGTCAAACGCTGCACAAATAGCAGAGCGAATATGGGAATTAATAGTGCAAGAAACTCATGATTCAAAAACTGGCCCTGTTCTAGAACCTTCTAGGATCAGAGGGTTATGTTTTCGGATGACTACCAGCTAACGTTGCCCATATTTTACTGCTTTTATCCTCATGAAAATCCTGAGGATGCTTGAAGCACCGAGTACCATCCATACATTACAGGTCACTCCTAAGATGTGCCATCTCCATACCACGGAAAGACCATGAGATGCAGTTGAAAGCCCTGGAAAAAGCCAGTTAGTGGAGCGTGAGTGAAGTTTGTTATATCAAAGGTGTTACGTTACAGATGCGAGAAGTGCTCACAGTCTGCAGAGGGGTGTTCAACTCAGTCAAGTCACATGACATGAAAACTATCAATCAGAGACTGCAGATTAGCGGTATGACATAACCTCATTCCAAATAAGACGGACACTAAAGAGCTAAAGAAACAAAAGCACGAGGCCAAAAAGTCAGACAGACAGAGAGTAAAGGAAAATGCCACACTCGCTGGTGTGTGTTCGTGATGACAAGTTGGATTCATAACAGCCACGGCAGACACAGAGCAACACACTGGACCATTTCTGTCACACATCAGAGTGGAAAGTCACTCCATGGTTTCAGAGTTAGTATGGAAGCTGTCAGACCTCCTGTCAGGTGCAAATGGCCCCAAGCAGCCACTGACATGTCTCAGGAGGAAGTCCTCATGTTGGGGTTGATCTTTACCTGTAGGGTTAGGCCGTTGAGGCTGGGTAGCAGTTTTAGAAACCACCATTCTGAACCATTCTGAACTGAACATGACAAGTATTGATTGAAGGTTTTTGAT